>NW_027460518.1:0-63941 GCF_050947875.1 Dermacentor variabilis
GCGCGGACGCAGTTTTCTGCAATACCACACGATATGCATGCGAATGGTGCTTTTGGCAGAACGCGCGCGTGGATTTCTACGAAACGACGTGAAAAGCATGCCGATGCTGCTCTTTTTAGCACCCGCACATGCATTTGTGCCAAAACGCGTTTTAAGCATGCACATGCATCTTTTTGTAGACGCGGACGCAGTTTTCTGCAAAACCGCACGATATGCATGCAAATGGTGCTTTTGGCAGAACGCGCGCGTGGATTTCTACCAAACGACGTGAAAAGCATGCCGATGCTGCTCTTTTTAGCACCCGCACATGGATTTATGCCAAAACGCGTTTTAAGCATGCACATGCATCTTTTGGTAGACGCGGACGCAGTTTTCTGCAAAATCACATGATATGCATGCAAATGGTGCTTTTGGCAGAACGCGCACGTGGATTTCTACCAAACGACGTGAAAAGCATGCCGATGCTGCTCTTTTTAGCACCCGCACATGGATTTGTGCCAAAACGCATTTTAAGCATGCACATGCATCTTTTGGTAGACGCGGACGCAGTTTTCTGCAAAACCACACGATATGCATGCAAATGGTGCTTTTGGCAGAACGCGCACGTCGATTTCTACCAAACGACGTGAAAAGCATGCCAATGCTGCTCTTTTTAGCACCCGCACATGGATTTGTGCCAAAACGCGTTTTAAGCATGCACATGCATCTTTTGGTAGAAACGGACGCAGTTTTCTGCAAAACCACACGATATGCATGCAAATGGTGCTTTTGGCAGAAGGCGCACGTGGATTTCTACCAAACGACGTGAAAAGCATTCCGATGCTGCTCTTTTTAGCACCCGCACATGGATTTGTGCCAAAAGGCGTTTTAAGCATGCACATGCATCTTTTGGTACACGCGGACGCAGTTTTCTGCAACACCAAACGATATGCATGCAAATGGTGCTTTTGGCAGAACGCGCACGTGGATTTCTACCAAACGACGTGAAAAGCATGCCGATGCTGCTCTTCTTAGCACCCGCACATGGATGTGTGCCAAAACGCGTTTTAAGCATGCACATGCATCTTTTGGTAGACACGGACGCAGTTTTCTGCAAAACCGCACGATATGCATGCAAATGGTGCTTTTGGCTGAACGCGCACGTGGATTTCTACCAAACGACGTGAAAAGCATGCCGATGCTGCTCTTTTTAGCACCCGCACATGTATTTGTGCCAAAACGCGTTTTAAGCATGCACATGCATCTTTTGGTAGACGCGGACGCACTTTTCTGCAAAACCGCACGATATGCATGCAAATGGTGCTTTTGGCAGAACGCGCACGTGGATTTCTACGAAACGACGTGAAAAGCATGCCGATGCTGCTCTTTTTAGCACCGGCACATGGATTTGTGCCAAAACGCGTTTTAAGCATGCACATGCATCTTTTGGTAGACGCGGACGCAGTTTTCTGCAAAACCACACGATATGCATGCAAATGGTGCTTTTGGCAGAACGCGCACGTGGATTTCTACCAAACGACGTGAAAAGCATGCCGATGCTGCTCTTTTTAGCACCCGCACATGGATTTGTGCCAAAACGCGTTTTAAGCATGCACATGCATCTTTTGGTAGATGCGGACGCAGTTTTCTGCAAAACCACACGATATGCATGCAAATGGTGCTTTTGGCAGAACGCGCACGTGGATTTCTACCAAACGACGTGAAAAGCATTCCGATGCTGCTCTTTTCAGCACCCGCACATGGATTTGTGCCAAAAGGCGTTTTAAGCATGCACATGCATCTTTTGCTAGACGCGGACGCAGTTTTCTGCAAAACCACACGATATGCATGCAAATGGTGCTTTTGGCAGAACGCGCACGTGGATTTCTACCAAACGACGTGAAAAGCATGCCGATGCTGCTCTTTTTAGCACCCGCACATGGATTTGTGCCAAAACGCGTTTTAAACATGCACATGCATCTTTTGATAGACGCGGACGCAGTTTTCTGCAAAACCACACGATATGCATGCAAATGGTGCTTTTGGCAGAACGCGCACGTGGATTTCTACCAAACGACGTGAAAAGCATGCCGATGCTGCTCTTTTTAGCACCCGCACATGGATTTATGCCAAAACGCGTTTTAAGCATGCACATGCATCATTTGGTAGACGCGGACGCAGTTTTCTGCAAAACCACACCATATGCATGCAAATGGTGCTTTTGGCAAAACGCGCACGTGGATTTCTACCAAACGACGTGAAAAGCATGCCGATGCTGCTCTTTTAGCACCCGCACATGCATTTGTGCCAAAACGCGTTTTAAGCATGCACATGCATCTTTTGATAGACGCGGACGCAGTTTTCTGCAAAACCACACGATATGCATGCAAATGGTGCTTTTGGCAGAACGCGCACGTGGATTTCTACCAAACGACGTGAAAAGCATGCCGATGCTGCTCTTTTTAGCACCCGCACATGGATTTGTGCCAAAACGCGTTTTAAGCATGCACATGCATCTTTTGGTAGACGCGGACGCAGTTTTCTGCAAAACCACACGATATGCATGCAAATGGTGCTTTTGGCAGAACGCGCACGTGGATTTCTACCAAACGACGTGAAAAGCATGCCGATGCTGCTCTTTTTAGCACCCGCACATGGATTTGTGCCAAAACGCGTTTTAAGCATGCACATGCATCTTTTGGTAGACGCGGACGCAGTTTTCTGCAAAACCACACGATATGCATGCAAATGGTGCTTTTGGCAGAACGCGCACGTGGATTTCTACCAAACGACGTGAAAAGCATGCCGATGCTGCTCTTTTTAGCACCCGCACATGGATTTGTGCCAAAACGCGTTTTAAGCATGCACATGCACCTTTTGGTAGACGCGGACGCAGTTTTCTGCAAAACCACACGATATGCATGCAAATGGTGCTTTTGGCAGAACGCGCACGTGGATTTCTACCAAACGACGTGAAAAGCATGCCGATGCTGCTCTTTTTAGCGCCCGCACATGGATTTGTGCCAAAATGCGTTTTAAGCATGCACATGCATCTTTTGGTAGACGCGGACGCAGTTTTCTGCAAAACCACACGATATGCATGCAAATGGTGCTTTTGGCAGAACGCGCACGTGGATTTCTACCAAACGACGTGAAAAGCATGGCGATGCTGCTCTTTTTAGCACCCGCACATGGATTTGTGCCAAAACGCGTTTTAGCATGCACATGCATCCTTTGGTAGACGCGGACGCAGTTTTCTGCAAAACCACACGATATGCATGCAAATGGTGCTTTTGGCAGAACGCGCACGTGGATTTCTACCAAACGACGTGAAAAGCATGCCGATGCTGCTCTTTTTAGCACCCGCACATGGATATGTGCCAAAACGCGTTTTATGCATGCACATGCATCTTTTGGTAGACGCGGACGCAGTTTTCTGCAAAACCACACGATATGCATGCAAATGGTGCTTTTCGCAGAACGCGCACGTGGATTTCTACCAAACGACGTGAAAAGCATGCCGATGCTGCTCTTTTTAGCACCCGCACATGGATTTGTGCCAAAACGCGTTTTAAGCATGCACATGCATCTTTTGGTACACGCGGACGCAGTTTTCTGCAAAACCACACGATATGCATGCAAATGGTGCTTTTGGCAGAACGCGCACGTGGATTTCTACGAAACGACGTGAAAAGCATGCCGATGCTGCTCTTTTTAGCACCCGCACATGGATTTGTACCAAAACGCGTTTTAAGCATGCACATGCATCTTTTGGTAGACGCGGACGCAGTTTTCTGCAAAACCACACGATATGCATGCAAATGGTGCTTTTGGCAGAACGCGCACGTGGATTTCTACCAAACGACGTGAAAACATGCCGATGCTGCTCTTTTTAGCACCCGCACATGGATTTGTGCCAAAACGCGTTTTAAGCATGCACATGCATCTTTTGGTAGACGCGGACGCAGTTTTCTGCAAAACCACACGATATGCATGCGAATGGTGCTTTTGGCAGAACGCGCACGTGGATTTCTACTAAACGACGTGAAAAGCATGGCGATGCTGCTCTTTTTAGCACCCGTTCATAGATTTGTGCCAAAACGCGTTTTAAGCATGCACATGCATCTTTTGGTAGACGCGGACGCAGTTTTCTGCAAAACCACACGATATGCATGCGAATTGTGCTTTTGGCAGAACGCGCACGTGGATTTCTACCAAACGACGTGAAAAGCATGCCGATGCTGCTCTTTTTAGCACCCGCACATGGATTTGTGCCAAAACGCGTTTTAAGCATGCACATGCATCTTTTGGTAGACGCGGACGCAGTTTTCTGCAAAACCACACGATATGCATGCGAATGGTGCTTTTGGCAGAACGCGCACGTGGATTTCTACCAAACGACGTGAAAAGCATGCCGATGCTGCTCTTTTTAGCACCCGCACATGGATTTGTTCCAAAACGCGTTTTAAGCATGCACATGCATCTTTTGGTAGACGCGGACGCAGTTTTCTGCAAAACCACACGATATGCATGCAAATAGTGCTTTTGGCAGAACGCGCACGTGGATTTCTACCAAACGACGTGAAAAGCATGCCGATGCTGCTCTTTTTAGCACCCGCACATGGATTTGTGCCAAAACGCGTTTTAAGCATGCACATGCACCTTTTGGTAGACGCGGACGCAGTTTTCTGCAAAACCACACGATATGCATGCAAATGGTGCTTTTGGCAGAACGCGCACATGGATTTCTACCAAACGACGTGAAAAGCATGCCGATGCTGCTCTTTTTAGCACCCGCACATGGATTTGTGCCAAAACGCGTTTTAAGCATGCACATGCATCTTTTGGTAGACGCGGACGCAGTTTTCTGCAAAACCACACGATATGCATGCAAATGGTGCTTTTGGCAGAACGCGCACGTGGATTTCTACCAAACGGCGTGAAAAGCATGCCGATGCTGCTCTTTTTAGCACCCGCACATGGATTTGTGCCAAAACGCGTTTTAAGCATGCACATGCATCTTTTGGTAGACGCGGACGCAGTTTTCTGCAAAACCACACGATATGCATGCGAATGGTGCTTTTGGCAGAACGCTCACGCGGATGTCTACCAAACGACGTGAAAAGCATGCCGATGCTGCTCTTTTTAGCGTCCGCACATGGATTTGTGCCAAAACGCGTTTTAAGCATGCACATGCATCTTTGGTAGACGCGGACGCAGTTTTCTGCAAAACCACACGATATGCATGCAAATGGTGCTTTTGGCAGAACGCGCACGTGGATTTCTACCAAACGACGTGAAAAGCATGCCGATGCTGCTCTTTTTAGGACCCGCACATGGATTTGTGCCAAACGCGTTTTAAGCATGCACATGCATCTTTTGGTAGACGCGGACGCAGTTTTCTGCAAAACCACACGATATGCATGCAAATGGTGCTCTTGGCAGAACGCGCACGTGGATTTCTACCAAACGACGTGAAAAGCATGCCGATGCTGCTCTTTTTAGCGCCCGCACATGGATTTGTGCCAAAATGCGTTTTAAGCATGCACATGCATCTTTTTGTAGACGCGGAAGCAGTTTTCTGCAAAACCACACGATATGCATGCAAATGGTGCTTTTGGCAGAACGCGCACGTGGATTTCTACCAAACGACGTGAAAAGCATGCCGATGCTGCTCTTTATAGCACCCGCACATGGATTTGTGCGAAAACGCGTTTAAGCATGCATATGCATCCTTTGGTAGACGCGGACGCAGTTTTCTGCAAAACCACACGATATGCATGCAAATGGTGCTTTTGGCAGAACGCGCACGTGGATTTCTACCAAACGACGTGAAAAGCATGCCGATGCTGCTCTTTTTAGCACCCGCACATGGATATGTGCCAAAACGCGTTTTATGCATGCACATGCATCTTTTGGTAGACGCGGACGCAGTTTTCTGCAAAACCGCACGATATGCATGCAAATTGTGCTTTTGGCAGAACGCGCACGTGGATTTCTACCAAACGACGTGAAAAGCATGCCGATGCTGCTCTTTTTAGCACCCGCACAAGGATTTGTGCCAAAACGCGTTTTAAGCATGCACATGCATCTTTTGGTACACGCGGACGCAGTTTTCTGCAAAACCACACGATATGCATGCAAATGGTGCTTTTGGCAGAACGCGCACGTGGATTTCTACGAAACGACGTGAAAAGCATGCCGATGCTGCTCTTTTTAGCACCCGCACATGGATTTGTGCCAACACGCGTTTTAAGCATGCACATGCATCTTTTGGTAGACGCGGACGCAGTTTTCTGCAAAACCACACGATATGCATGCAAATGGTGCTTTTGGCAGAACGCTCACGTGGATTTCTACCAAACGACGTGAAAAGCATGCCGATGCTGCTCTTTTTAGCACCCGCACATGGATTTGTGCCAAAACGCGTTTTAAGCATGCACATGCATCTTTTGGTAGACGCGGACGCAGTTTTCTGCAAAACCACACGATATGCATGCGAATGGTGCTTTTGGCAGAACGCGCACGTGGATTTCTACCAAACGACGTGAAAAGCATGCCGATGCTGCTCTTTTTAGCACCCGTACATAGATTTGTGCCAAAACGCGTTTTTAAGCATGCACATGCATCTTTTGGTAGACGCGGACACAGTTTTCTGCAAAACCACACGATATGCATGCGAATGGTGCTTTTGGCAGAACGCGCACGTGGATTTGTACCAAACGACGTGAAAAGCATGCCGATGCTGCTCTTTTTAGCACCCGCACATGGATTTGTGCCAAAACGCGTTTTAAGCATGCACATGCATCTTTTGGTAGACGCGGACGCAGTTTTCTGCAAAACCACACGATATGCATGCAAATGGTGCTCTTGGCTGAACGCGCACGTGGATTTCTACCAAACGACGTGAAAAGCATGCCGATGCTGCTCTTTTAGCACCCGCACATGGATTTGTGCCAAAATGCGTTTTAAGCATGCACATGCATCTTTTGGTAGACGCGGACGCAGTTTTCTGCAAAACCACACGCTATGCTTGCAAATGGTGCTCTTGGCAGAACGCGCACGTGGATTTCTACCAAACGACGTGAAAAGCATGCCGATGCTGCTCTTTTTAGCACCCGCCCATGGATTTGTGCCAAAACGCGTTTTAAGCATGCACATGCATCTTTTGGTAGACGCGGACGCAGTTTTCTGCAAAACCACACGATATGCATGCAAATGGTGCTTTTGGCAGAACGCGCACGTGGATTTCTACCAAACGACGTGAAAAGCATGCCGATGCTGCTCTTTTTAGCACCCGCTCATGGATTTGTGCCAAAACGCGTTTTAAGCATGCACATGCATCTTTTGGTACACGCGGACGCAGTTTTCTGCAAAACCACACGATATGCATGCAAATGGTGCTTTTGGCAGAACGCGCACGTGGATTTCTACGAAACGACGTGAAAAGCATGCCGATGCTGCTCTTTTTAGCACCCGCACATGGATTTGTGCCAAAACGCGTTTTAAGCATGCACATGCATCTTTTGGTAGACGCGGACGCAGTTTTCTGCAAAACCACACGATATGCATGCAAATGGTGCTTTTGGCAGAACGCTCACGTGGATTTCTACCAAACGACGTGAAAAGCATGCCGATGCTGCTCTTTTAGCACCCGCACATGGATTTGTGCCAAAACGCGTTTTAAGCATGCACATGCATCTTTTGGTAGACGCGGACGCAGTTTTCTGCAAAACCACACGATATGCATGCAAATGGTGCTTTTGGCAGAACGCGCACGTGGATTTCTACCAAACGACGTGAAAAGCATGCCGATGCTGCTCTTTTTAGCACCCGTACATAGATTTGTGCCAAAACGCGTTTTAAGCATGCACATGCATCTTTTGGTAGACGCGGACGCAGTTTTCTGCAAAACCACACGATATGCATGCAAATGGTGCTCTTGGCAGAACGCGCACGTGGATTTCTACCAAACGACGTGAAAAGCATGCCGATGCTGCTCTTTTTAGCACCCGCACATGGATTTGTGCCAAAATGCGTTTATGCATGCACATGCATCTTTTGGTAGACGCGGACGCAGTTTTCTGCAAAACCACACGCTATGCTTGCAAATGGTGCTCTTGGCAGAACGCGCACGTGGATTTCTACCAAACGACGTGAAAAGCATGCCGATGCTGCTCTTTTTAGCACCCGCCCATGGATTTGTGCCAAAACGCGTTTTAAGCATGCACATGCATCTTTTGGTAGACGCGGACGCAGTTTTCTGCAAAACCACACGATATGCATGCAAATGGTGCTTTTGGCAGAACGCGCACGTGGATTTCTACCAAACGACGTGAAAAGCATGCCGATGCTGCTCTTTTTAGCACCCGCTCATGGATTTGTGCCAAAACGCGTTTTAAGCATGCACATGCATCTTTTAGTACACGCGGACGCAGTTTTCTGCAAAACCACACGATATGCATGCGAATGGTGCTTTTGGCAGAACGCGCACGTGGATTTCTACCAAACGACGTGAAAAGCATGCCGATGCTGCTCTTTTTAGCACCCGCACATAGATTTGTGCCAAAACGCGTTTTAAGCATGCACACGCATCTTTTGGTAGACGCGGACGCAGTTTTCTGCAAAACCACACGATATGCATGCGAATGGTGCTTTTGGCAGAACGCGCACGTGGATTTCTACCAAACGACGTGAAAAGCATGCCGATGCTGCTCTTTTTAGCACCCGCACATGGATTTGTGCCAAAATGCGTTTTAAGCATGCACATGCATCTTTTGGTAGACGCGGACGCAGTTTTCTGCAAAACCACACGCTATGCTTGCAAATGGTGCTCTTGGCAGAACGCGCACGTGGATTTCTACCAAACGACGTGAAAAGCATGCCGATGCTGCTCTTTTTAGCACCCGCACATGGTTTTGTGCCAAAACGCGTTTTAAGCGTGCACATGCATCTTTTGGTAGACGCGGACGCAGTTTTCTGCAAAACCACACGATATGCATGCAAATGGTGCTTTTGGCAGAACGCGCACATGGATTTCTACCAAACGACGTGAAAAGCATGCCGATGCTGCTCTTTTTAGCACCCGCACCTGGATTTGTGCCAAAACGCGTTTAAGCATGCACATGCATCCTTTGGTAGACGCGGACGCAGTTTTCTGCAAAACCACACGATATGCATGCGAATGGTGCTTTTGGCAGAACGCGCACGTGGATTTCTACCAAACGACGTGAAAAGCATGCCGATGCTGCTCTTTTTAGCACCCGCAAATGGATATGTGCCAAAACGCGTTTTATGCATGCACATGCATCTTTTGGTAGACGCGGACGCAGTTTTCTGCAAAACCACACGATATGCATGCAAATAGTGCTTTTGGCAGAACGCGCACGTGGATTTCTACCAAACGACGTGAAAAGCATGCCGATGCTGCTCTTTTTAGCACCCGCACATGGATTTGTGCGAAAACGCGTTTCAAGCATGCACATGCAACTTTTGGTAGACGCGGACGCAGTTTTCTGCAAAACCACACGATATGCATGCAAATGGTGCTTTTGGCAGAACGCGCACGTGGATTTCTACCAAACGACGTGAAAAGCATGCCGATGCTGCTCTTTTTAGCGCCCGCACATGGATTTGTGCCAAAATGCGTTTTAAGCATGCACATGCATCTTTTGGTAGACGCGGACGCAGTTTTCTGCAAAACCACACGATATGCATGCAAATGGTGCTTTTGGCAGAACGCGCACGTGGATTTCTACCAAACGACGTGAAAAGCATGCCGATGCTGCTCTTTTTAGCACCCGCACATGGATTTGTGCCAAAACGCGTTTTAAGCATGCACATGCATCTTTTGGTAGACGCGGACGCAGTTTTCTGCAAAACCACACGATATGCATGCGAATGGTGCTTTTGGCAGAACGCGCACGTGGATTTCTACCAAACGACGTGAAAAGCATGCCCATGCTGCTCTTTTTAGCACCCGCACATGGATTTGTGCCAAAACGCGTTTTAAGCATGCACATGCATCTTTTGGTAGACGCGGACGCAGTTTTCTGCAAAACCACACGATATGCATGCAAATGGTGCTTTTGGCAGAACGCGCACGTGGATTTCTACCAAACGACGTGAAAAGCATGCCGATGCTGCTCTTTTTAGCACCCGCACATAGATTTGTGCCAAAACGCGTTTTAAGCATGCACATGCATCTTTTGGTAGACGCGGACGCAGTTTTCTGCAAAACCACACGATATGCATGCGAATGGTGCTTTTGGCAGAACGCGCACGTGGATTTCTACCAAACGACGTGAAAAGCATGCCGATGCTGCTCTTTTTAGCACCCGCACATGGATTTGTGCCAAAATGCGTTTTAAGCATGCACATGCATCTTTTGGTAGACGCGGACGCAGTTTTCTGCAAAACCACACGCTATGCTTGCAAATGGTGCTCTTGGCAGAACGCGCACGTGGATTTCTACCAAACGACGTGAAAAGCATGCCGATGCTGCTCTTTTTAGCACCCGCACATGGATTTGTGCCAAAACGCGTTTTAAGCATGCACATGCATCTTTTGGTAGACGCGGACGCAGTTTTCTGCAAAACTACACGATATGCATGCAAAAGGTGCTTTTGGCAGAACGCGCACATGGATTTCTACCAAACGACGTGAAAAGCATGCCGATGCTGCTCTTTTTAGCACCCGCACATGGATTTGTGCCAAAACGCGTTTTAAGCATGCACATGCATCTTTTGGTAGACGCGGACGCAGTTTTCTGCAAAACCACACGATATGCATGCAAATGGTGCTTTTGGCAGAACGCGCACGTGGATTTCTACCAAACGACGTGAAAAGCATGCCGATGCTGCTCTTTTTAGCACCCGCACATGGATTTCTGCCAAAACGCGTTTTAAGCATGCACATGCATCTTTTGGTAGACGCGGACGCAGTTTTCTGCAAAACCACACGATATGCATGGGAATGGTGCTTTTGGCAGAACGCGCACGTGGATTTCTACCAAACGACGTGAAAAGCATGCCGATGCTGCTCTTTTTAGCACCCGCACATGGATTTGTGCCAAAACGCGTTTTAAGCATGCACATGCATCTTTTGGTAGACGCGGACGCAGTTTTCTGTAAAACCACACGATATGCATGCAAATGGTGCTTTTGGCAGAACGCGCACGTGGATTTCTACCAAACGACGTGAAAAGCATGCCGATGCTGCTCTTTTTAGCGCCCGCACATGGATTTGTGCCAAAACGCGTTTTAAGCATGCACATGCATCTTTTGGTAGACGCGGACGCAGTTTTCTGCAAAAGCACACGATATGCATGCAAATGGTGCTTTTGGCAGAACGCGCACGTGGATTTCAACCAAACAACGTGAAAAGCATGCCGATGCTGCTCTTTTTAGGACCCGCACATGGATTTGTGCCAAAACGTGTTTTAAGCATGCACATGCATCTTTTGGCAGACGCGGACGCAGTTTTCTGCAAAACCACACGATATGCATGCAAATGGTGCTTTTGGCAGAACGCGCACGTGGATTTCTACCAAACGACATGAAAAGCATGCCGATGCTGCTCTTTTAGCACCCGCACATGGATTTGTGCCAAAACGCGTTTTAAGCATGCACATGCATCTTTTGGTAGACGCGGACGCAGTTTTCGGCAAAACCACACGATATGCATGCAAATGGTGCTTTTGGCAGAACGCGCGCGTTGATTTCTACCAAACGACGTGAAAAGCATGCCGATGCTGCTCTTTTTAGCACCCGCACATGGATTTGTGCCAAAACGCGTTTTAAGCATGCACATGCATCTTTTAGTAGACGCGGACGCAGTTTTCTGCAAAACCACACGATATGCATGCAAATGGCGCTTTTGGCAGAACGCGCAGGGGGATTTCTACCAAACGACGTGAAAAGCATGCCGATGCTGCTCTTTTTAGCGCCCGCACATGGATTTGTGCCAAAACGCGTTTTAAGCTTGCACATGCATCTTTTGGCAGACGCGGACGCAGTTTTCTGCAAAACCACCCGATATGCATGCAAATGGTGCTTTTGGCAGAACGCGCACGTGGATTTCTACCAAACGACATGAAAAGCATGCCGATGCTGCTCTTTTTAGCACCCGCACATGGATTTGTGCCAAAACGCGTTTTAAGCATGCACATGCATCTTTTGGTAGACGCGGACGCAGTTTTCGGCAAAACCACACGATATGCATGCAAATGGTGCTTTTGGCAGAACGCGCGCGTTGATTTCTACCAAACGACGTGAAAAGCATGCCGATGCTGCTCTTTTTAGCACCCGCACATGTATTTGTGCCAAAACGCGTTTTAAGCATGCACATGCATCTTTTGGTAGACGCGGACGCAGTTTTCGGCAAAACCACACGATATGTATGCAAATGGTGCTTTTGGCAGAACGCGCACGTGGATTTCTACCAAACGACGTGAAAAGCATGCCGATGCTGCTCTTTTTAGCACCCGAACATGGATTTGTGCCAAAACGCGTTTTAAGCATGCACATGCATCCTTTCGTAGACGCGGACGCAGTTTTCTGCAAAACCACACGATATGCATGCAAATGGTGCTTTTGGCAGAACGCGCACGTGGATTTCTACCAAACGACGTGAAAAGCATGCCGATGCTGCTCTTTTTAGCACCCGCACATGGATTTGTGCCAAAACGCGTGTTAAGCATGCACATGCATCTTTTGGTAGACGCGGACGCAGTTTTCTGCAAAACCACACGATATGCATGCAAATGGTGCTTTTGGCAGAACGCGCACGTGGATTTCTACCAAACGACGTGAAAAGCATGCCGATGCTGCTCTTTTTAGCACCCCCACATGGATTTGTGCCAAAACGCGTGTTAAGCATGCACATGCATCTTTTGGTAGACGCGGACGCAGTTTTCTGCAAAACCACACGATATGCATGCAAATGGGGCTTTTGGCAGAACGCGTACGTGGATTTCTACCAAACGATGTGAAAAGCATTCCGATGCTGGTCTTTTTAGCACCCGCACATGGATTTGTGCCAAAACGCGCTTTAAGCATGCACATGCATCTTTTGGTAGACGGGGACGCAGTTTTCTGCAAAACCACACGATATGCATGCAAATGGTGCTTTTGGCAGAACGCGCACGTGGATTTCTACCAAACGACGTGAAAAGCATGCCGATGCTGCTCTTTTTAGCACCCGCACATGGATTTGTGCCAAAACGCGTTTTAAGCATGCACATGCATCTTTTGGCAGACGCGGACGCAGTTTTCTGCAAAACCACACGATATGCATGCAAATGGTGCTTTTGGCAGAACGCGCACGTGGATTTCTACCAAACGACATGAAAAGCATGCCGATGCTGCTCTTTTTAGCACCCGCACATGGATTTGTGCCAAAACGCGTTTTAAGCATGCACATGCATCTTTTGGTAGACGCGGACGCAGTTTTCGGCAAAACCACACGATATGCATGCAAATGGTGCTTTTGGCAGAACGCGCGCGTTGATTTCTACCAAACGACGTGAAAAGCATGCCGATGCTGCTCTTTTTAGCACCCGCACATGGATTTGTGCCAAAACGCGTTTTAAGCATGCACATGCATCTTTTGGTAGACGCGGACGCAGTTTTCGGCAAAACCACACGATATGCATGCAAATGGTGCTTTTGGCAGAACGCGCACGTGGATTTCTACCAAACGACATGAAAAGCATGCCGATGCTGCTCTTTTTAGCACCCGCACATGGATTTGTGCCAAAACGCGTTTTAAGCATGCACATGCATCCTTTCGTAGACGCGGACGCAGTTTTCTGCAAAACCACACGATATGCATGCAAATGGTGCTTTTGGCAGAACGCGCACGTGGATTTCTACCAAACGACGTGAAAAGCATGCCGATGCTGCTCTTTTTAGCACCCGCACATTGATTTGTGCCAAAACGCGTGTTAAGCATGCACATGCATCTTTTGGTAGACGCGGACGCAGTTTTCTGCAAAACCACACGATATGCACGCAAATGGTGCTTTTGGCAGAACGCGCACGTGGATTTCTACCAAACGACGTGAAAAGCATGCCGATGCTGCTCTTTTTAGCACCCGCACATGGATTTGTGCCAAAACGCGTTTTAAGCATGCACATGCATCTTTTGGTAGACGCGGACGCAGTTTTCTGCAAAACCACACGATATGCATGCAAATGGTGCTTTTGGCGGAACGCGCACGTGGATTTCTTCCAAACGACGTGAAAAGCATGCCGATGCTGCTCTTTTTAGCACCCGCACATGGATTTGTGCCAAAACGCGTTTTAAGCATGCACATGCATCTTTTGGTACACGCGGACGCAGTTTTCTGCAAAACCAAACGATATGCATGCAAATGGTGCTTTTGGCAGAACGCGCACGTGGATTTCTACGAAACGACGTGAAAAGCATGCCGATGCTGCTCTTTTTAGCACCCGCACATGGATTTGTGCCAAAACGCGTTTTAAGCATGCACATGCATCTTTTGGTAGACGCGGACGCAGTTTTCTGCAAAACCACACGATACGCATGCAAATGGTGCTTTTGGCAGAACGCGCACGTGGATTTCTACCAAACGACGTGAAAAGCATTCCGATGCTGCTCTTTTTAGCGCCCGCACATGGATTTGTGCCAAAACGCGTTTTAAGCATGCACATGCATCTTTTGGTAGACGCGGACGCAGTTTTCTGCAAAACCACACGATATGCATGCAAATGGTGCTTTTGGCAGAACGCGCACGTGGATTTCTACCAAACGACGTGAAAAGCATGCCGATGCTGCTCTTTTTAGCACCCGCACATGGATTTGTGCCAAAACGCGTTTAAGCATGCACATGCATCCTTTGGTAGACGCGGACGCAGTTTTCTGCAAAACCACACGATATGCATGCAAATGGTGCTTTTGGCAGAACGCGCACGTGGATTTCTACCAAACGACGTGAAAAGCATGCCGATGCTGCTCTTTTTAGCACCCGCACATGGATATGTGCCAAAACGCGTTTTATGCATGCACATGCATCTTTTGGTAGACGCGGACGCAGTTTTCTGCAAAACCACACGATCTGCATGCAAATGGTGCGTTTGGCAGAACGCGCACGTGGATTTCTACCAAACGACGTGAAAAGCATGCCGATGCTGCTCTTTTTAGCACCCGCACATGGATTTGTGCCAAAACGCATTTTAAGCATGTACATGCATCTTTTGGTAGACGCGGACGCAGTTTTCTGCAAAACCACACGATATGCATGCAAATGGTGCTTTTGGCAGAACGCGCACGTGGATTTCTACCAAACGACGTGAAAACCATGCCGATGCTGCTCTTTTTAGCACCCGCACATGGATTTGTGCCAAAACGCGTTTTAGGCATGTACATGCATCTTTTGGTAGACGCGGACGCAGTTTTCTGCAAAACCATACGGTATGCATGCAAATGGTGCTTTTGGCAGAACGCGCGCGTGGATTTCTACCAAACGACGTGAAAAGCATGCCGATGCTGCTCTTTTTAGCACCCGCACATTGTTTTGTGCCAAAACGCGTTTTAAGCATGCACATGCATCTTTTGGTAGACGCGGACGCAGTTTTCTGCAAAACCACACGATATGCATGCAAATGGTGCTTTTGGCAGAACGCGCACGTGGATTTCTACCAAACGACGTGAAAAGCATGCCGATGCTGCTCTTTTTAGCACCCGCACATGGATTTGTGCCAAAACGCGTTTTAAGCATGCACATGCATCTTTTGGTACACGCGGACGCAGTTTTCTGCAAAACCAAACAATATGCATGCAAATGGTGCTTTTGGCAGAACGCGCACGTGGATGTCTACGAAACAACGTGAAAAGCATGCCGATGCTGCTCTTTTTAGCACCCGCACATTGTTTTGTGCCAAAACGCGTTTTAAGCATGCACATGCATCTTTTGGTAGACGCTGACGCAGTTTTCTGCAAAACCAAACGATATGCATGCAAATGGTGCTTTTGGCAGAACGCGCACGTGGATTTCTACCAAACGACGTGAAAAGCATGCCGATGCTGCTCTTTTTAGCACCCGCACATGGATTTGTGCCAAAACGCGTTTTAAGCATGCACATGCATCTTTTGGTAGACGCGGACGCAGTTTTCTGCAAAACCACACGATATGCATGCAAATGGTGCTTTTGGCAGAACGCGCACGTGGATTTCTACCAAACGACGTGAAAAGCATGCCGATGCTGCTCTTTTTAGCACCCGCACATGGATTTGTGCCAAAACGCGTTTTAAGCATGCACATGCATCTTTTGGTACACGCGGACGCAGTTTTCTGCAAAACCAAACGATATGCATGCAAATGGTGCTTTTGGCAGAACGCGCACGTGGATTTCTACGAAACGACGTGAAAAGCATGCCGATGCTGCTCTTTTTAGCACCCGCACATGGATTTGTGCCAAAACGCGTTTTAAGCATGCACATGCATCTTTTGGTAGACGCGGACGCAGTTTTCTGCAAAACCACACGATATGCATGCAAGTGGTGCTTTTGGCAGAACGCGCACGTGGATTTCTAGCGAAACGACGTGAAAAGCATGCCGATGCTGCTCTTTTTAGCACCCGCACATGGATTTGTGCCAAAACGCGTTTTAAGCATGCACATGCATCTTTTGGTAGACGCGGACGCAGTTTTCTGCAAAACCACACGATATGCATGCAAATGGTGCTTTTGGCAGAACGCGTACGTGGATTTCTTCCAAACGATGTGAAAAGCATGCCGATGCTGGTCTTTTTAGCACCCGCATATGGATTTGTGCCAAAACGCGCTTTAAGCATGCACATGCATCTTTTGGTAGACGCGGACGCAGTTTTCTGCAAAACCACACGATATGCATGCAAATGGTGCTTTTGGCAGAACGCGCACGTGGATTTCTACCAAACGACGTGAAAAGCATGCCGATGCTGCTCTTTTTAGCACCCGCACATGGATTTGTGCCAAAACGCGTTTTAAGCATGCACATGCATCTTTTGGTAGACGCGGACGCAGTTTTCTGCAAAACCACACGATATGCATGCAAATGGTGCTTTTGGCAGAACGCGCACGTGGATTTCTACCAAACGACGTGAAAAGCATGCCGATGCTGCTCTTTTTAGCACCCGCACATGGATTTGTGCCAAAACGCGTTTTAAGCATGTACATGCATCTTTTGGTAGACGCGGACGCAGTTTTCTGCAAAACCACACGATATGCATGCAAATGGTGCTTTTGGCAGAACGCGCACGTGGATTTCTACCAAACGACGTGAAAAGCATGCCGATGCTGCTCTTTTTAGCACCCGCACATGGATTTGTGCCAAAACGCGTTTTAAGCATGTACATGCATCTTTTGGTAGACGCGGACGCAGTTTTCTGCAAAACCACACGGTATGCATGCAAATGGTGCTTTTGGCAGAACGCGCGCGTGGATTTCTACCAAACGACGTGAAAAGCATGCCGATGCTGCTCTTTTTAGCACCCGCACATTGTTTTGTGCCAAAACGCGTTTTAAGCATGCACATGCATCTTTTGGTAGACGCGGACGCAGTTTCTGCAAAACCACACGATATGCATGCAAATGGTGCTTTTGGCAGAACGCGCACGTGGATTTCTACCAAACGACGTGAAAAGCATGCCGATGCTGCTCTTTTTAGCACCCGCACATGTTCTACACCAGAAATAATAATGTACGCTGATGATACCAATGTATTCTTCTGCGGACAAGACCTAAAAGTCCTCCAAGTAGAAACCAATGTATGGCTGAAAAATTTGTCCACGTGGCTCTACGGTAATGAATTAGAGTTAAACACTAAAAAAACTAAGTACATTATATTCCGCGCTCGTAACAAGTGTATAAAACAAGAAATAGTTATCCAATTTCGCGATGAATTTATCGAACGTGTACCAACACATAAATTTCTTGGTGTCATCTTTCACGAGCATCTTGACTGGTCACCTCACATTGAAAAAGTTCGCACTGGTATATCTAGGTCCATTGGTATCATGCATAAAATAAAGAGCCTTTTGCCTATCTGGCTAAGAAACAACTATACTACACACTGGTACATTCGCGTTTCCACTATTGTCTTCTTGTCTGGGGCACAGCACCTAAAACAAGCATAGAAAACATATATTTATTACAAAAGAAATTTTTGCGCCTAATAGATAATGCACCATACCTTAGCCACACTGCCCCACTGTTTAGAAAACATCAACTGCTTACACTGTGGAATGTTATAAACAAAAAGATAGCGTTAGCTAGTTACCTACAAATGCATTCCGATCCTACGGCTTTTTTTCAACAATATCTAACGAAAGCACACACCTACAACACCCGGCACATATGTTACAATAAGGAAAAAATACGTACAAACTACGGCACCCAGAAACTTAGCTACAGGATTTCCAGTTTTTTAAACGATCACCATCCTGCTGTAAACATTATCCAAGAAAGTAAATCATTCAAAGCTTTAGAATATAGCATCACTATGTATCTATTGTCACTGCAGGCATAACCACTCCTTTCTTTTTTTTTTCTGTTGTCTCTTACAGCAATTTTCCCAATTGTACATACATATTCAATATGAAATAACTCTCGTCTCAATGTTACCAACCACTCTGTATTTCGATCATGTTTAGTGTTGATTTTATGCGCTGAATGTCTTGTGCTCTCGAATGGCAGCAAGGGGCACAGACTCCTTGTCAGGCAACCACTTGCCTTTTGGTCTGCGCCCTAGGCAACTGTACCACGTTGTCTGAATAAACTCTTTGAATCTTTGAATCTTTGATTTGTGCCAAAACGCGTTTTAAGCATGCACATGCATCTTTTGGTAGACGCGGACGCAGTTTTCTGCAAAACCACACGATATGCATGCAAATGGTGCTTTTGGCAGAACGCGCACGTGGATTTCTACCAAACGACGTGAAAAGCATGCCGATGCTGCTCTTTTTAGCACCCGCACATGGATTTGTGCCAAAACGCGTTTTAAGCATGTACATGCATCTTTTGGTAGACGCGGACGCAGTTTTCTGCAAAACCATACGGTATGCATGCAAATGGTGCTTTTGCAGAACGCGCGCGTGGATTTCTACCAAACGACGTGAAAAGCATGCCGATGCTGCTCTTTTTAGCACCGCACATTGTTTTGTGCCAAAACGCGTTTTAAGCATGCACATGCATCTTTTGGTAGACGCGGACGCAGTTTTCTGCAAAACCACACGATATGCATGCAAATGGTGCTTTTGGCAGAACGCGCACGTGGATTTCTACCAAACGACGTGAAAAGCATGCCGATGCTGCTCTTTTAGCACCCGCGCATGGATTTGTGCCAAAACGCGTTTTAAGCATGCACATGCATCTTTTGGTAGACGCGGACGCAGTTTTCTGCAAAACCACACGATATGCATGCAAATGGTGCTTTTGGCAGAACGCGCACGTGGATTTCTACCAAACGACGTGAAAAGCATGCCGATGCTGCTCTTTTTAGCACCCGCACATGGATTTGTGCCAAAACGCGTTTTAAGCATGCACATGCATCTTTTGGTAGACGCGGACGCAGTTTTCTGCAAAACCACACGATATGCATGCAAATGGTGCTTTTGGCAGAACGCGCACGTGGATTTCTACCAAACGACGTGAAAAGCATGCCGATGCTGCTCTTTTTAGCACCCGCACATGGATTTGTGCAAAACGCGTTTTAAGCATGTACATGCATCTTTTGGTAGACGCGGACGCAGTTTTCTGCAAAACCATACGGTATGCATGCAAATGGTGCTTTTGGCAGAACGCGCGCGTGATTTCTACCAAACGACGTGAAAAGCATGCCGATGCTGCTCTTTTTAGCACCCGCACATTGTTTTGTGCCAAAACGCGTTTTAAGCATGCACATGCATCTTTTGGTAGACGCGGACGCAGTTTTCTGCAAAACCACACGATATGCATGCAAATGGTGCTTTTGGCAGAACGCGCACGTGGATTTCTACCAAACGACGTGAAAAGCATGCCGATGCTGCTCTTTTTAGCACCCGCGCATGGATTTGTGCCAAAACGCGTTTTAAGCATGCACATGCATCTTTTGGTAGACGCGGGACGCAGTTTTCTGCAAAACCACACGATATGCATGCAAATGGTGCTTTTGGCAGAACGCGCACGTGGATTTCTACCAAACGACGTGAAAAGCATGCCGATGCTGCTCTTTTTAGCACCCGCACATGGATTGTGCCAAAACGCGTTTTAAGCATGCACATGCATCTTTTGGTAGACGCGGACGCAGTTTTCTGCAAAACCACACGATATGCATGCAAATGGTGCTTTTGGCAGAACGCGCACGTGGATTTCTACCAAACGACGTGAAAAGCATGCCGATGCTACTCTTTTTAGCACCCGCACATGGATTTGTGCCAAAACGCGTTTTAAGCATGCACATGCATCTTTTGGTACACCGCGGACGCAGTTTTCTGCAAAACCAAACGATATGCATGCAAATGGTGCTTTTGGCAGAACGCGCACGTGGATTTCTACGAAACGACGTGAAAAGCATGCCGATGCTGCTCTTTTTAGCACCCGCACATGGATTTGTGCCAAAACGCGTTTTAAGCATGCACATGCATCTTTTGGTAGACGCGGACGCAGTTTTCTGCAAAACCGCACGATATGCATGCAAATGGTGCTTTTGGCAGAACGCGCACGTGGATTTCTACCAAACGACGTGAAAAGCATGCCGATGCTGCTCTTTTTAGCACCCCGCACATGGATTTGTGCCAAAACGTGTTTTAAGCATGTACATGCATCTTTTGGTAGACGCGGACGCAGTTTTCTGCAAAACCACACGGTATGCATGCAAATGGTGCTTTTGGCAGAACGCGCGCGTGGATTTCTACCAAACGACGTGAAAAGCATGCCGATGCTGCTCTTTTTAGCACCCGCACATGGATTTGTGCCAAAACACGTTTTAAGCATGTACATGCATCTTTTGGTAGACGCGGACGCAGTTTTCTGCAAAACCACACGATATGCATGCAAATGGTGCTTTTGGCAGAACGCGCACGTGGATTTCTACCGAACGACGTGATAAGCGTGCCGATGCTGCTCTTTTTAGCACCCGCACATGGATTTGTGCCAAAACGCGTTTTAAGCATGCACATGCATCTTTTGGTAGACGCGGACGCAGTTTTCAGCAAAACCACACGATATGCATGCAAATGGTGCTTTTTGCAGAACGCGCACGTGGATTTCTACCAAACGACGTGAAAAGCATGCCGATGCTGCTCTTTTTAGCACCCGCACATGGATTTGTGCCAAAACGCGTTTAAGCATGCACATGCATCCTTTGGTAGACGCGGACGCAGTTTTCTGCAAAACCACACGATATGCATGCAAATGGTGCTTTTGGCAGAACGCGCACGTGGATTTCTACCAAACGACGTGAAAAGCATGCCGATGCTGCTCTTTTTAGCACCCGCACATGGATTTGTGCCAAAACGCGTTTTAAGCATGCACATGCATCTTTTGGTAGACGCGGACACAGTTTTCTGCAAAAACCACACGATATGCATGCAAATGGTGCTTTTGGCACAACGCGCACGTGGATTTCTACCAAACGACGTGAAAAGCATGCCGATGCTGCTCTTTTTAGCACCCCGCACATGGATTTGTGCCAAAACGCGTTTTAAGCATGCACATGCATCTTTTGGTACACGCGGACGCAGTTTTCTGCAAAACCAAACGATATGCATGCAAATGGTGCTTTTGGCAGAACGCGCAATGGATTTCTACGAAACGACGTGAAAAGCATGCCGATGCTGCTCTTTTTAGCACCCGCACATTGTTTTGTGCCAAAACGCGTTTTAAGCATGCACATGCATCTTTTGGTAGACGCGGACGCAGTTTTCTGCAAAACCACACGATATGCATGCAAATTGTGCTTTTGGCAGAACGCGCACGTGGATTTCTACCAAACGACGTGAAAAGCATGCCGATGCTGCTCTGTTTAGCACCCGCACATGGATTTGTGCCAAAACGCGTTTTAAGCATGCACATGCATCTTTTGGTAGACGCGGACGCAGTTTTCTGCAAAACCACACGATATGCATGCAAATGGTGCTTTTGGCAGAACGCGCACGTGGATTTCTACCAAACGACGTGAAAAGCATGCCGATGCTGCTCTTTTTAGCACCCGCACATGGATTTGTGCCAAAACGCGTTTTAAGCATGTACATGCATCTTTTGGTAGACGAGGACGCAGTTTTCTGCAAAACCATACGGTATGCATGCAAATGGTGCTTTTGGCAGAACGCGCGCGTGGATTTCTACCAAACGACGTGAAAAGCATGCCGATGCTGCTCTTTTTAGCACCCGCACATTGTTTTGTGCCAAAACGCGTTTTAAGCATGCACATGCATCTTTTGGTAGACGCGGACGCAGTTTTCTGCAAAACCACACGATATGCATGCAAATGGTGCTTTTGGCAGAACGCGCACGTGGATGTCTACCAAACGACGTGAAAAGCATGCCGATGCTGCTCTTTTTAGCACCCGCACATGGATTTGTGCCAAAACGCGTTTTAAGCATGCACATGCATCTTTTGGTACACGCGGACGCAGTTTTCTGCAAAACCAAACAATATGCATGCAAATGGTGCTTTTGGCAGAACGCGCACGTGGATTTCTACGAAACAACGTGAAAAGCATGCCGATGCTGCTCTTTTTAGCACCCGCACATTGTTTTGTGCCAAAACGCGTTTTAAGCATGCACATGCATCTTTTGGTAGACGCGGACGCAGTTTTCTGCAAAACCAAACGATATGCATGCAAATGGTGCTTTTGGCAGAACGCGCACGTGGATTTCTACCAAACGACGTGAAAAGCATGCCGATGCTGCTCTTTCTAGCACCCACACATGGATTTGTGCCAAAACGCGTTTAAGCATGCACATGCATCCTTTGGTAGACGCGGACGCAGTTTTCTGCAAAACCACACGATATGCATGCAAATGGTGCTTTTGGCAGAACGCGCACGTGGATTTCTACCAAACGACGTGAAAAGCATGCCGATGCTGCTCTTTTTAGCACCCGCACATGGATTTGTGCCAAAACGCGTTTTAAGCATGAACATGCATCTTCTGGTAGACGCGGACGCAGTTTTCTGCAAAACCACCCGGTATGCATGCAAATGGTGCTTTTGGCAGAACGCGCGCGTGGATTTCTACCAAACGACGTGAAAAGCATGCCGATGCTGCTCTTTTTAGCACCCGCACATTGTTTTGTGCCAAAACGCGTTTTAAGCATGCACATGCATCTTTTGGTAGACGCGGACGCAGTTTTCTGCAAAACCACACGATATGCATGCAAATGGTGCTTTTGGCAGAACGCGCACGTGGATTTCTACCAAACGACGTGAAAAGCATGCCGATGCTGCTCTTTTTAGCACCCGCACATGGATTTGTGCCAAAACGCGTTTTAAGCATGCACATGCATCTTTTGGTAGACGCGGACGCAGTTTTCTGTAAAACCACACGATATGCATGCAAATGGTGCTTTTGGCAGAACGCGCACGTGGATTTCTACCAAACGACGTGAAAAGCATGCCGATGCTGCTCTTTTTAGCACCCGCACATGGATTTGTGCCAAAACGCGTTTTAAGCATGTACATGCATCTTTTGGTAGACGCGGACGCAGTTTTCTGCAAAACCACACGGTATGCATGCAAATGGTGCTTTTGGCAGAACGCGCACGTGGATTTCTACCAAACGACGTGAAAAGCATGCCGATGCTGCTCTTTTTAGCACCCGCACATGGATTTGTGCGAAAACGCGTTTTAAGCATGTACATGCATCTTGTGGTAGACGCGGACACAGTTTTCTGCAAAACCAAACGATATGCATGCAAATGGTGCTTTTGGCAGAACGCGCACGTGGATTTCTACCAAACGACGTGAAAAGCATGCCGATGCTGCTCTTTTTAGCACCCGCACATGGATTTGTGCCAAAACGCCTTTTAAGCATGCACATGCATCTTTTGGTAGACGCGGACGCAGTTTTCTGCAAAACCACACGATATGCATGCAAATGGTGCTTTTGGCAGAACGCGCACGTGGATTTCTACAAACGACGTGAAAAGCATGCCGATGCTGCTCTTTTTAGCACCCGCACATGGATTTGTGCCAAAAACGCGTTTTAAGCATGTACATGCATCTTTTGGTAGACGCGGACGCAGTTTTTCTGCAAAACCACACGGTATGCAAGCAAATGGTGCTTTTGGCAGAACGCGCACGTGGATTTCTACCAAACGACGTGAAAAGCATGCCGATGCTGCTCTTTTTAGCACCCGCACATGGATTTGTGCGAAAACGCGTTTTAAGCATGTACATGCATCTTGTGGTAGACGCGGACGCAGTTTTCTGCAAAACCAAACGATATGCATGCAAATGGTGCTTTTGGCAGAACGCGCACGTGGATTTCTACCAAACGACGTGAAAAACATGCCGATGCTGCTCTTTTTAGCACCCGCACATGGATTTGTGCCAAAACGCGTTTTAAGCATGCACATGCATCTTTTGGTAGACGCGGACGCAGTTTTCTGCAAAACCACACGATATGCATGCAAATGGTGCTTTTGGCAGAACGCGCACGTGGATTTCTACCAAACGAAGTGATAAGCATGCCGATGCTGCTCTTTTTAGCACCCGCACATGGATTTGTGCCAAAACGCGTTTTAAGCATGCACATGCATCTTTTGGTAGACGCGGACGCAGTTTTCAGCAAAACCACACGATATGCATGCAAATGGTGCTTTTTGCAGAACGCGCACGTGGATGTCTACCAAACGACGTGAAAAGCATGCCGATGCTGCTCTTTTTAGCACCCGCACATGGATTTGTGCCAAAACGCGTTTTAAGCATGTACATGCATCTTTTGGTAGACGCGGACGCAGTTTTCTGCAAAACCACACGGTATGCATGCAAATGGTGCTTTTGGCAGAACGCGCGCGTGGATTTCTACCAAACGACGTGAAAAGCATGCCGATGCTGCTCTTTTTAGCACCCGCACATTGTTTTGTGCCAAAACGCGTTTTAAGCATGCACATGCATCTTTTGGTAGACGCGGACGCAGTTTTCTGCAAAACCACACGATATGCATGCAAATGGTGCTTTTGGCAGAACGCGCACGTGGATTTCTACCAAACGACGTGAAAAGCATGCCGATGCTGCTCTTTTTAGCACCCGCACATGGATTTGTGCCAAAACGCGTTTTAAGCATGCACATGCATCTTTTGGTAGACGCGGACGCAGTTTTCTGCAAAACCACACGATATGCATGCAAATGGTGCTTTTGGCAGAACGCGCACGTGGATTTCTACCAAACGACGTGAAAAGCATGCCGATGCTGCTCTTTTTAGCACCCGCACATGGATTTGTGCCAAAACGCGTTTTAAGCATGTACATGCATCTTTTGGTAGACGCGGACGCAGTTTTCTGCAAAACCACACGGTATGCATGCAAATGGTGCTTTTGGCAGAACGCGCACGTGGATTTCTACCAAACGACGTGAAAAGCATGCCGATGCTCCTCTTCTTAGCACCCGCACATGGATTTGTGCCAAAACGCGTTTTAAGCATGCACATGCATCTTTTGGTAGACGCGGACGCAGTTTTCAGCAAAACCACACGATATGCATGCAAATGGTGCTTTTTGCAGAACGCGCACGTGGATGTCTACCAAACGACGTGAAAAGCATGCCGATGCTGCTCTTTTTAGCACCCGCACATGGATTTGTGCCAAAACGCGTTTTAAGCATGTACATGCATCTTTTGGTAGACGCGGACGCAGTTTTCTGCAAAACCACACGGTATGCATGCAAATGGTGCTTTTGGCAGAACGCGCACGTGGATTTCTACCAAACGACGTGAAAAGCATGCCGATGCTGCTCTTTTTAGCACCCGCACATGGATTTGTGCGAAAACGCGTTTTAAGCATGTACATGCATCTTGTGGTAGACGCGGACGCAGTTTTCTGCTAAACCAAACGATATGCATGCAAATGGTGCTTTTGGCAGAACGCGCACGTGGATTTCTACCAAACGACGTGAAAAGCATGCCGATGCTGCTCTTTTTAGCACCCGCACATGGATTTGTGCCAAAACGCGTTTTAAGCATGCACATGCATCTTTTGGTAGACGCGGACGCAGTTTTCTGCAAAACCACACGATATGCATGCAAATGGTGCTTTTGGCAGAACGCGCACGTGGATTTCTACCAAACGAAGTGATAAGCATGCCGATGCTGCTCTTTTTAGCACCCGCACATGGATTTGTGCCAAAACGCATTTTAAGCATGCACATGCATCTTTTGGTAGACGCGGACGCAGTTTTCAGCAAAACCACACGATATGCATGCAAATGGTGCTTTTTGCAGAACGCGCACGTGGATGTCTACCAAACGACGTGAAAAGCATGCCGATGCTGCTCTTTTTAGCACCCGCACATGGATTTGTGCCAAAACGCGTTTTAAGCATGCACATGCATCTTTTGGTAGACGCGGACGCAGTTTTCTGCAAAACCACACGATATGCATGCAAATGGTGCTTTTGGCAGAACGCGCACGTGGATTTCTACCAAACGACGTGAAAAGCATGCCGATGCTGCTCTTTTTAGCACCCGCACATGGATTTGTGCCAAAACGCGTTTTAAGCATGCACATGCATCTTTTGGTACACGCGGACACAGATTTCTGCAAAACCAAACAATATGCATGCAAATGGTGCTTTTGGCAGAACGCGCACGTGGATTTCTACGAAACAACGTGAAAAGCATGCCGATGCTGCTCTTTTTAGCACCCGCACATTGTTTTGTGCCAAAACGCGTTTTAAGCATGCACATGCATCTTTTGGTAGACGCGGACGCAGTTTTCTGCAAAACCACACGATATGCATGCAAATTGTGATTTTGGCAGAACGCGCACGTGGATTTCTACCAAACGACGTGAAAAGCATGCCGATGCTGCTCTGTTTAGCACCCGCACATGGATTTGTGCCAAAACGCGTTTTAAGCATGCACATGCATCTTTTGGTAGACGCGGACGCAGTTTTCTGCAAAACCACACGATATGCATGCAAATGGTGCTTTTGGCAGAACGCGCACGTGGATTTCTACCAAACGACGTGAAAAGCATGCCGATGCTGCTCTTTTTAGCACCCGCACATGGATTTGTGCCAAAACGTGTTTTAAGCATGTACATGCATCTTTTGGTAGACGCGGACGCAGTTTTCTGCAAAACCACACGGTATGCATGCAAATGGTGCTTTTGGCAGAACGCCGCGTGGATTTCTACCAAACGACGTGAAAAGCATGCCGATGGTGCTCTTTTTAGCACCCGCACATGGATTTGTGCCAAAACATGTTTTAAGCATGTACATGCATCTTTTGGTAGACGCGGACGCAGTTTTCTGCAAAACCAAACGATATGCATGCAAATGGTGCTTTTGGCAGAACGCGCACGTGGATTTCTACCAAACGACGTGAAAAGCATGCCGATGCTGCTCTGTTTAGCACCCGCACATGGATTTGTGCCAAAACGCGTTTTAAGCATGTACATGCATCTTTTGGTAGACGCGGACGCAGTTTTCTGCAAAACCACACGGTATGCATGCAAATGGTGCTTTTGGCAGAACGCGCGCGTGGATTTCTACCAAACGACGTGAAAAGCATGCCGATGCTGCTCTTTTTAGCACCCGCACATGGATTTGTGCCAAAACGCGTTTTAAGCATGTACATGCATCTTTCGGTAGACGCGGACGCAGTTTTCTGCAAAACCACACGGTATGCATGCAAATGGTGCTTTTGGCAGAACGCGCGCGTGAATTTCTACCAAACGACGTGAAAAGCATGCCGATGCTGCTCTTTTTAGCACCCGCACATGGATTTGTGCCAAAACGCGTTTTAAGCATGTACATGCATCTTTTGGTAGACGCGGACGCAGTTTTCTGCAAAACCAAACGATATGCATGCAAATGGTGCTTTTGGCAGAACGCGCACGTGGATTTCTACCAAACGACGTGATAAGCATGCCGATGCTGCTCTTTTTAGCACCCGCACATGGATTTGTGCCAAAACGCGTTTTAAGCATGCACATGCATCTATTGGTAGACGCGGACGCAGTTTTCAGCAAAACCACACGATATGCATGCAAATGGTGCTTTTTGCAGAACGCGCACGTGGATTTCTACCAAACGACGTGAAAAGCATGCCGATGCTGCTCTTTCTAGCACCCGCACATGGATTTGTGCCAAAACGCGTTTAAGCATGCACATGCATCCTTTGGTAGACGCGGACGCAGTTTTCTGCAAAACCACACGATATGCATGCAAATGGTGCTTTTGGCAGAACGCGCTCGTGGATTTCTACCAAACGACGTGAAAAGCATGCCGATGCTGCTCTTTTTAGCACCCGCACATGGATTTGTGCCAAAACGCGTTTTAAGCATGCACATGCATCTTCTGGTAGACGGGGACGCAGTTTTCTGCAAAACCACCCGGTATGCATGCAAATCGTGCTTTTGGCAGAACGCGCGCGTGGATTTCTACCAAACGACGTGAAAAGCATGCCGATGCTGCTCTTTTTAGCACCCGCACATTGTTTTGTGCCAAAACGCGTTTTAAGCATGCACATGCATCTTTTGGTAGACGCGGACGCAGTTTTCTGCAAAACCACACGATATGCATGCAAATGGTGCTTTTGGCAGAACGCGCACGTGGATTTCTACCAAACGACGTGAAAAGCATACCGATGCTGCTCTTTTTAGCTCCCGCACATGGATTTGTGCCAAAACGCGTTTTAAGCATGCACATGCATCTTTTGGTAGACGCGGACGCAGTTTTCTGCAAAACCACACGATATGCATGCAAATGGTGCTTTTGGCAGAACGCGCACGTGGATTTCTACCAAACGACGTGAAAGGCATGCCGATGCTGCTCTTTTTAGCACCCGCACATGGATTTGTGCCAAAACGCGTTTTAAGCATGTACATGCATCTTGTGGTAGACGCGGACGCAGTTTTCTGCAAAACCAAACGATATGCATGCAAATGGTGCTTTTGGCAGAACGCGCACGTGGATTTCTACCAAACGACGTGAAAAGCATGCCGATGCTGCTCTTTTTAGCACCCGCACATGGATTTGTGCCAAAACGCGTTTTAAGCATGCACATGCATCTTTTGGTAGACGCGGACGCAGTTTTCTGCAAAACCACACGATATGCATGCAAATGGTGCTTTTGGCAGAACGCGCACGTGGATTTCTACCAAACGAAGTGATAAGCATGCCGATGCTGCTCTTTTTAGCACCCGCACCTGGATTTGTTCCAAAACGCGTTTTAAGCATGCACATGCATCTTTTGGTAGACGCGGACGCAGTTTTCAGCAAAACCACACGATATGCATGCAAATGGTGCTTTTTGCAGAACGCGCACGTGGATGTCTACCAAACGACGTGAAAAGCATGCCGATGCTGCTCTTTTTAGCACCCGCACATGGATTTGTGCCAAAACGCGTTTTAAGCATGCACATGCATCTTTTGGTAGACGCGGACGCAGTTTTCTGCAAAACCACACGACATGCATGCAAATGGTGCTTTTGGCAGAACGCGCACGTGGATTTCTACCAAACGACGTGAAAAGCATGCCGATGCTGCTCTTTTTAGCACCCGCACATTGTTTTGTGCCAAAACGCGTTTTAAGCATGCACATGCATCTTTGGTAGACGCGGACGCAGTTTTCTGCAAAACCACACGATATGCATGCAAATGGTGCTTTTGGCAGAACGCGCACGTGGATTTCTACCAAACGACGTGAAAAGCATGCCGATGCTGCTCTTTTTAGCTCCCGCACATGGATTTGTGCCAAAACGCGTTTTAAGCATGCACATGCATCTTTGGTAGACGCGGACGCAGTTTTCTGCAAAACCACACGATATGCATGCAAATGGTGCTTTTGGCAGAACGCGCACGTGGATTTCTACCAAACGACGTGAAAAGCATGCCGATGCTGCTCTTTTTAGCACCCGCACATGGATTTGTGCCAAAACGCGTTTTAAGCATGTACATGCATCTTTTGGTAGACGCGGACGCAGTTTTCTGCAAAACCACACGGTATGCATGCAAATGGTGCTTTTGGCAGAACGCGCACGTGGATTTCTACCAAACGACGTGAAAAGCATGCCGATGCTGCTCTTTTTAGCACCCGCACGTGGATTTGTGCCAAAACGCGTTTTAAGCATGTACATGCATCTTTTGGTAGACGCGGACGCAGTTTTCTGCAAAACCACACGATATGCATGCAAATGGTGCTTTTGGCAGAACGCGCACGTGGATTTCTACCAAACGACGTGAAAAGCATGCCGATGCTGCTCTTTTTAGCACCCGCACATGGATTTGTGCCAAAACGCGTTTTAAGCATGCACATGCATCTTTTGGTAGACGCGGACGCAGTTTTCTGCAAAACCACACGATATGCATGCAAATGGTGCTTTTGGCAGAACGCGCCCGTGGATTTCTACCAAACGACGTGAAAAGCATGCCGATGCTGCTCTTTTTAGCACCCGCACATGGATTTGTGCCAAAACGCGTTTTAAGCATGCACATGCATCTTTTGGTAGACGCGGACGCAGTTCTCTGCAAAACCACACGATATGCATGCAAATGGTGCTTTTGGCAGAACGCGCACGTGGATTTCTACCAAACGACGTGAAAAGCATGCCGATGCTGCTCTTTTTAGCACCCGCACATGGATTTGTGCCAAAACGCATTTTAAGCATGGACATGCATCTTTTGGTAGACGCGGACGCAGTTTTCTGCAAAACCACACGGTATGCATGCAAATGGTGCTTTTGGCAGAACGCGCGCGTGGATTTCTACCAAACGACGTGAAAAGCATGCCGATGCTGCTCTTTTTAGCACCCGCACATTGTTTTGTGCCAAAACGCGTTTTAAGCATGCACATGCATCTTTTGGTAGACGCGGACGCAGTTTTCTGCAAAACCACACGATATGCATGCAAATGTTGCTTTTGGCAGAACGCGCACGTGGATTTCTACCAAGCGACGTGAAAAGCATGCCGATGCTGCTCTTTTTAGCACCCGCACATGGATTTGTGCCAAAACGCGTTTTAAGCATGCACATGCATCTTTTGGTAGACGCGGACGCAGTTTTCTGCAAAACCACACGATATGCATGCAAATGGTGCTTTTGGCAGAACGCGCACGTGGATTTCTACCAAACGACGTGAAAAGCATGCCGATGCTGCTCTTTTTAGCACCCGCACATGGATTTGTGCCAAAACGCGTTTTAAGCATGCACATGCATCTTTTGGTACACGCGGACGCAGTTTTCTGCAAAACCAAACGATATGCATGCAAATGGTGGTTTTGGCAGAACGCGCACGTGGATTTCTACGAAACGACGTGAAAAGCATGCCGATGCTGCTCTTTTTAGCACCCGCACATGGATTTGTGCCAAAACGCGTTTTAAGCATGCACATGCATCTTTTGGTAGACGCGGACGCAGTTTTCTGCAAAACCACACGATATGCATGCAAATGGTGCTTTTGGCAGAACGCGCACGTGGATTTCTACCGAACGACGTGAAAAGCATGCCGATGCTGCTCTTTTTAGCACCCGCACATGGATTTGTGCCAAAACGCGTTTTAAGCATGTACATGCATCTTTTGGTAGACGCGGACGCAGTTTTCTGCAAAACCACACGGTATGCATGCAAATGGTGCTTTTGGCAGAACGCGCGCGTGGATTTCTACCAAACGACGTGAAAAGCATGCCGATGCTGCTCTTTTTAGCACCCGCACATTGTTTTGTGCCAAAACGCGTTTTAAGCATGCACATGCATCTTTTGGTAGACGCGGACGCAGTTTTCTGCAAAACCACACGATATGCAAGCAAATGGTGCTTTTGCCAGAACGCGCACGTGGATTTCTACCAAACGACGTGAAAAGCATGCCGATGCTGCTCTTTTTAGCACCCGCACATGGATTTGTGCCAAAACGCGTTTTAAGCATGCACACGCATCTTTTGGTAGACGCGGACGCAGTTTTCTGCAAAACCACACGATATGCATGCAAATGGTGCTTTTGGCAGAACGCGCGCGTGGATTTCTACCAAACGACGTGAAGAGCATGCCGATGCTGCTCTTTTTAGCACCCGCACATGGATTTGTGCCAAAACGCGTTTTAAGCATGCACATGCATCTTTTGGTAGACGCGGACGCAGTTTTCTGCAAAACCACACGATATGCATGCAAATGGTGCTTTTGGCAGAACGCGCACGTGGATTTCTACCAAACGACGTGAAAAGCATGCCGATGCTGCTCTTTTTAGCACCCGCACATGGATTTGTGCCAAAACGCGTTTTAAGCATGCACATGCATCTTTTGGTACACGCGGACGCAGTTTTCTGCAAAACCAAACGATATGCATGCAAATGGTGCTTTTGGCAGAACGCGCACGTGGATTTCTACCAAACGACGTGAAAAGCATGCCGATGCTGCTCTTTTTAGCACCCGCACATGGATTTGTGCCAAAACGCGTTTTAAGCATGCACATGCATCTTTTGGTAGACGCGGACGCAGTTTTCTGCAAAACCACACGATATGCATGCAAATGGTGCTTTTGGCAGAACGCGCACGTGGATTTCTACCAAACGACGTGAAAAGCATGCCGATGCTGCTCTTTTTAGCACCCGCACATGGATTTGTGCCAAAACGCGTTTTAAGCATGTACATGCATCTTTTGGTAGACGCGGACGCAGTTTTCTGCAAAACCACACGGTATGCATGCAAATGGTGCTTTTGGCAGAACGCGCGCGTGGATTTCTACCAAACGACGTGAAAAGCATGCCGATGCTGCTCTTTTTAGCACCCGCACATTGTTTTGTGCCAAAACGCGTTTTAAGCATGCACATGCATCTTTTGGTAGACGCGGACGCAGTTTTCTGCAAAACCACACGATATGCAAGCAAATGGTGCTTTTGCCAGAACGCGCACGTGGATTTCTACCAAACGACGTGAAAAGCATGCCGATGCTGCTCTTTTTAGCACCCGCACATGGATTTGTGCCAAAACGCGTTTTAAGCATGCACACGCATCTTTTGGTAGACGCGGACGCAGTTTTCTGCAAAACCACACGATATGCATGCAAATGGTGCTTTTGGCAGAACGCGCGCGTGGATTTCTACCAAACGACGTGAAGAGCATGCCGATGCTGCTCTTTTTAGCACCCGCACATGGATTTGTGCCAAAACGCGTTTTAAGCATGCACATGCATCTTTTGGTAGACGCGGACGCAGTTTTCTGCAAAACCACACGATATCCATGCAAATGGTGCTTTTGGCAGAACGCGCACGTGGATTTCTACCAAACGACGTGAAAAGCATGCCGATGCTGCTCTTTTTAGCACCCGCACATGGATTTGTGCCAAAACGCGTTTTAAGCATGCACATGCATCTTTTGGTACACGCGAACGCAGTTTTCTGCAAAACCAAACGATATGCATGCAAATGGTGCTTTTGGCAGAACGCGCACGTGGATTTCTACCAAACGACGTGAAAAGCATGCCGATGCTGCTCTTTTTAGCACCCGCACATGGATTTGTGCCAAAACGCGTTTTAAGCATGCACATGCATCTTTTGGTAGACGCGGACGCAGTTTTCTGCAAAACCACACGATATGCATGCAAATGGTGCTTTTGGCAGAACGCGCACGTGGATTTCTACCAAACGACGTGAAAAGCATGCCGATGCTGCTCGTTTTAGCACCCGCACATGGATTTGTGCCAAAACGCGTTTTAAGCATGTACATGCATCTTTTGGTAGACGCGGACGCAGTTTTCTGCAAAACCACACGGTATGCATGCAAATGGTGCTTTTGGCAGAACGCGCGCGTGGATTTCTACCAAACGACGTGAAAAGCATGCCGATGCTGCTCTTTTTAGCACCCGCACATTGTTTTGTGCCAAAACGCGTTTTAAGCATGCACATGCATCTTTTGGTAGACGCGGACGCAGTTTTCTGCAAAACCACACGATATGCATGCAAATGGTGCTTTTGGCAGAACGCGCACGTGGATTTCTACCAAACGACGTGAAAAGCATGCCGATGCTGCTCTTTTTAGCACCCGCACATGGATTTGTGCCAAAACGCGTTTTAAGCATGCACATGCATCTTTTGGTAGACGCGGACGCAGTTTTCTGCAAAACCACACGATATGCATGCAAATGGTGCTTTTGGCAGAACGCGCACGTGGATTTCTACCAAACGACGTGAAAAGCATGCCGATGCTGCTCTTTTTAGCACCCGCACATTGTTTTGTGCCAAAACGCGTTTTAAGCATGCACATGCATCTTTTGGTAGACGCGGACGCAGTTTTCTGCAAAACCACACGATATGCATGCAAATGGTGCTTTTGGCAGAACGCGCACGTGGATTTCTACCAAACGACGTGAAAAGCATGCCGATGCTGCTCTTTTTAGCACCGGCACATGGATTTGTGCCAAAACGCGTTTTAAGCATGCACATGCATCTTTTGGTAGACGCGGACGCAGTTTTCTGCAAAACCACACGATATGCATGCAAATGGTGCTTTTGGCAGAACGCGCACGCGGATTTCTTCCAAACGACGTGAAAAGCATGCCGATGCTGCTCTTTTTAGCACCCGCACATGGATTTGTGCCAAAACGCGTTTTAAGCATGCACATGCATCTTTTGGTACACGCGGACGCAGTTTTCTGCAAAACCAAACGATATGCATGCAAATGGTGCTTTTGGTAGAACGCGCATGTGGATTTCTACGAAACGACGTGAAAAGCATGCCGATGCTGCTCCTTTTAGCACCCGCACATGGATTTGCGCCAAAACGCGTTTTAAGCATGTACATGCATCTTTTGGTAGACGCGGACGCAGTTTTCTGCAAAACCACACGATATGCATGCAAATGGTGCTTTTGGAAGAACGCGCACGTGGATTTCTACGAAACGACGTGAAAAGCATGCCGATGCTGCTCTTTTTAGCACCCGCACATGGATTTGTGCCAAAACGCGTTTTAAGCATGTACATGCATCTTTTGGTAGACGCGGACGCAGTTTTCTGCAAAACCACATGATATGCATGCAAATGGTGCTTTTGGCAGAACGCGCACGTGAATTTCTACCAAACGACGTGAAAAGCATGCCGATGCTGCTCTTTTTAGCACCCGCACATGGATTTGTGCCAAAACGCGTTTTAAGCATGTACATGCATCTTTTGGTAGACGCGGACGCAGTTTTCTGCAAAACCACACGGTATGCATGCAAATGGTGCTTTTGCCAGAACGCGCGCGTGGATTTCTACCAAACGAGGTGAAAAGCATGCCGATGCTGCTCTTTTTAGCACCCGCACATTGTTTTGTGCCAAAACGCGTTTTAAGCATGCACATGCATCTTTTGGTAGACGCGGACGCAGTTTTCTGCAAAACCACACGATATGCATGCAAATGGTGCTTTTGGCAGAACGCGCACGTGGATTTCTACCAAACGACGTGAAAAGCATGCCGATGCTGCTCTTTTTAGCACCCGCACATGGATTTGTGCCAAAACGCGTTTTAAGCATGCACATGCATCTTTTGGTAGACGCGGACGCAGTTTTCTGCAAAACGACACGATATGCATGCAAATGGTGCTTTTGGCAGAACGCGCACGTGGATTTCTTCCAAACGACGTGAAAAGCATGCCGATGCTGCTCTTTTTAGCACCCGCACATGGATTTGTGCCAAAACGCGTTTTAAGCATGCACATGCATCTTTTGGTACACGCGGACGCAGTTTTCTGCAAAACCAAACGATATGCATGCAAATGGTGCTTTTGGTAGAACGCGCACGTGGATTTCTACGAAACGACGTGAAAAGCATGCCGATGCTGCTCTTTTTAGCACCCGCACATTGTTTTGTGCCAAAACGCGTTTTAAGCATGCACATGCATCTTTTGGTAGACGCGGACGCAGTTTTCTGCAAAACCACACGATATGCATGCAAATGGTGCTTTTGGCAGAACGCGCACGTGGATTTCTACCAAACGACGTGAAAAGCATGCCGATGCTGCTCTTTTTAGCACCCGCACATGGATTTGTGCCAAAACGCGTTTTAAGCATGCACATGCATCTTTTGGTAGACGCGGACGCAGTTTTCTGCAAAACCACACGATATGCATGCAAATGGTGCTTTTGGCAGAACGCGCACGTGGATTTCTACCAAACGACGTGAAAAGCATGCCGATGCTGCTCTTTTTAGCACCCGCACATTGTTTTGTGCCAAAACGCGTTTTAAGCATGCACATGCATCTTTTGGTAGACGCGGACGCAGTTTTCTGCAAAACCACACGATATGCATGCAAATGGTGCTTTTGGCAGAACGCGCACGTGGATTTCTACCAAACGACGTGAAAAGCATGCCGATGCTGCTCTTTTTAGCACCGGCACATGGATTTGTGCCAAAACGCGTTTTAAGCATGCACATGCATCTTTTGGTAGACGCGGACGCAGTTTTCTGCAAAACCACACGATATGCATGCAAACGGTGCTTTTGGCAGAACGCGCACGTGGATTTCTTCCAAACGACGTGAAAAGCATGCCGATGCTGCTCTTTTTAGCACCCGCACATGGATTTGTGCCAAAACGCGTTTTAAGCATGCACATGCATCTTTTGGTACACGCGGACGCAGTTTTCTGCAAAACCAAACGATATGCATGCAAATGGTGCTTTTGGTAGAACGCGCACGTGGATTTCTACGAAACGACGTGAAAAGCATGCCGATGCTGCTCCTTTTAGCACCCGCACATGGATTTGCGCCAAAACGCGTTTTAAGCATGTACATGCATCTTTTGGTAGACGCGGACGCAGTTTTCTGCAAAACCACACGATATGCATGCAAATGGTGCTTTTGGAAGAACGCGCACGTGGATTTCTACGAAACGACGTGAAAAGCATGCCGATGCTGCTCTTTTTAGCACCCGCACATGGATTTGTGCCAAAACGCGTTTTAAGCATGTACATGCATCTTTTGGTAGACGCGGACGCAGTTTTCTGCAAAACCACATGATATGCATGCAAATGGTGCTTTTGGCAGAACGCGCACGTGGATTTCTACCAAACGACGTGAAAAGCATGCCGATGCTGCTCTTTTTAGCACCCGCACATGGATTTGTGCCAAAACGCGTTTTAAGCATGTACATGCATCTTTTGGTAGACGCGGACGCAGTTTTCTGCAAAACCACACGGTATGCATGCAAATGGTGCTTTTGCCAGAACGCGCGCGTGGATTTCTACCAAACGACGTGAAAAGCATGCCGATGCTGCTCTTTTTAGCACCCGCACATTGTTTTGTGCCAAAACGCGTTTTAAGCATGCACATGCATCTTTTGGTAGACGCGGACGCAGTTTTCTGCAAAACCACACGATATGCATGCAAATGGTGCTTTTGGCAGAACGCGCACGTGGATTTCTACCAAACGACGTGAAAAGCATGCCGATGCTGCTCTTTTTAGCACCCGCACATGGATTTGTGCCAAAACGCGTTTTAAGCATGCACATGCATCTTTTGGTAGACGCGGACGCAGTTTTCTGCAAAACGACACGATATGCATGCAAATGGTGCTTTTGGCAGAACGCGCACGTGGATTTCTTCCAAACGACGTGAAAAGCATGCCGATGCTGCTCTTTTTAGCACCCGCACATGGATTTGTGCCAAAACGCGTTTTAAGCATGCACATGCATCTTTTGGTACACGCGGACGCAGTTTTCTGCAAAACCAAACGATATGCATGCAAATGGTGCTTTTGGTAGAACGCGCACGTGGATTTCTACGAAACGACGTGAAAAGCATGCCGATGCTGCTCTTTTTAGCACCCGCACATGGATTTGCGCCAAAACGCGTTTTAAGCATGCACATGCATCTTTTGGTAGACGCGGACGCAGTTTTCTGCAAAACCACACGATATGCATGCAAATGGTGCTTTTGGCCGAACGCGCACGTGGATTTCTACCAAACGACGTGAAAGGCATGCCGATGCTGCTCTTTTTAGCACCCGCACCATGGATTTGTGCCAAAACGCGTTTTAAGCATGCACATGCATCTTTTGGTAGACGCGGATGCAGTTTTCTGCAAACCACACGATATGCATGCAAATGGTGCTTTTGGCAGAACGCGCACGTGTATTTCTACCAAACGACGTGAAAAGCATGCCGATGCTGCTCTTTTTAGCACCCGCACATGGATTTGTGGCAAAACGCGTTTTAAGCATGCACATGCATCTTTTGGTAGACGCGGACGCAGTTTTCTGCAAAACCACACGATATCCATGCAAATGGTGCTTTTGGCAGAACGCGCACGTGGATTTCTACCAAACGACGTGAAAAGCATGCCGATGCTGCTCTTTTTAGCACCCGCACATGGATTTGTGCCAAAACGCGTTTTAAGCATGCACATGCATCTTTTGGTAGACGCGGACGCAGTTTTCTGCAAAACCACACGATATGCATGCAAATGGTGCTTTTGGCAGAACGCGCACGTAGATTTCTACCAAACGACGTGAAAAGCATGCCGATGCTGCTCTTTTTAGCACCCGCCCATGGATTTGTGCCAAAACGCGTTTTAAGCATGCACATGCATCTTTTGGTAGACGCGGACGCAGTTTTCTGCGAAACCACACGATATGCATGCAAATGGTGCTTTTGGCAGAACGCGCACGTGGATTTCTACCAAACGACGTGAAAAGCATGCCGATGCTGCTCTTTTTAGCACCCGCACATGGATTTGTGCCAAAACGCGTTTTAAGCATGCACATGCATCTTTTGGTAGACGCGGACGCAGTTTTTTGCAAAACCACACGATATGCATGCAAATGGTGCTTTTGGCAGAACGCGCACTTGGATTTCTACCAAACGACGTGAAAAGCATGCCGATGCTGCTCTTTTTAGCACCCGCACATTGTTTTGTGCCAAAACGCGTTTTAAGCATGCACATGCATCTTTTGGTAGACGCGGACGCAGTTTTCTACTAAACCACACGATATGCATGCAAATGGTGCTTTTGGCAGAACACGCACGTGGATTTCTACCAAACGACGTGAAAAGCATGCCGATGCTGCTCTTTTTAGCACCCGCAGATGGATTTGTGCCAAAACGCGTTTTAAGCATGCACATGCATCTTTTGGTAGACGCGGACGCAGTTTTCTGCAAAACCACACGATATCCATGCAAATGGTGCTTTTGGCAGAACGCGCACGTGGATTTCTACCAAACGACGTGAAAAGCATGCCGATGCTGCTCTTTTTAGCACCCGCACATGGGTTTGTGCCAAAACGCGTTTTAAGCATGCACATGCATCTTTTGGTAGACGCGGACGCAGTTTTCTGCAAAACCACACGATATGCATGCAAATGGTGCTTTTGGCAGAACGCGCACGTAGATTTCTACCAAACGACGTGAAAAGCATGCCGATGCTGCTCTTTTTAGCACCCGCCCATGGATTTGTGCCAAAACGCGTTTTAAGCATGCACATGCATCTTTTGGTAGACGCGGACGCAGTTTTCTGCAAAACCACACGATATGCATGCAAATGGTGCTTTTGGCAGAACGCGCACGTGGATTTCTACCAAACGACGTGAAAAGCATGCCGATGCTGCTCTTTTTAGCACCCGCACATGGATTTGTGCCAAAACGCGTTTTAAGCATGCACATGCATCTTTTGGTAGACGCGGACGCAGTTTTTTGCAAAACCACACGGTATGCATGCAAATGGTGCTTTTGGCAGAACGCGCACTTGGATTTCTACCAAACGACGTGAAAAGCATGCCGATGCTGCTCTTTTAAGCACCCGCACATTGTTTTGTGCCAAAACGCGTTTTAAGCATGCACATGCATCTTTTGGTAGACGCGGACGCAGTTTTCTACTAAACCACACGATATGCATGCAAATGGTGCTTTTGGCAGAACGCGCACGTGGATTTCTACCAAACGACGTGAAAAGCATGCCGATGCTGCTCTTTTTAGCACCCGCAGATGGATTTCTGCCAAAACGCGTTTTAAGCATGCACATGCACCTTTTGGTAGACGCGGACGCAGTTTTCTGCAAAACCACACGATATGCATTCAAATGGTGCTTTTGGCAGAACGCGCACGTGGATTTCTACCAAACGATGTGAAAAGCATGCCGATGCTGCTCTTTTTAGCACCCGCACAAGGATTTGTGCCAAAACGCGTTTTAAGCATGCACATGCATCTTTTGGTAGACGCGGACGCAGTTTTCTGCAAAACCACACGATATGCATGCAAATGGTGCTTTTGGCAGAACGCGCACGTGGATTTCTACCAAACGACGTGAAAAGCTTGCCGATGCTTCTCTTTTTAGCACCCGCACATGGATTTGTGCCAAAACGCGTTTTAAGCATGCACATGCATCTTTTGGTAGACGCGGATGCAGTTTTCTGCAAAACCACACGATATGCATGCAAATGGTGCTTTTGGCAGAACGCGCACGTGGATTTCTACCAAACGACGTGAAAAGCATGCCGATGCTGCTCTTTTTAGCACCCGCACATAGATTCGTGCCAAAACGCGTTTTAAGCATGCACATGCATCTTTTGGTAGACGCGGACGCAGTTTTCTGCAAAACCACACGATATGCATGCAAATGGTGCTTTTGGCAGAACGCGCACGTGGATTTCTACCAAACGACGTGAAAAGCATGCCGATGCTGCTCTTTTTAGCACCCGCACATGGATTTGTGCCAAAACGCGTTTTAAGCATGCACATGCATATTTTGGTAGACGCGGACGCAGTTTTCTGCAAAACCACACGATATGCATGCAAATGGTGTTTTTGGCAGAACGCGCACGTGGATTTCTACCAAACGACGTGAAAAGCATGCCGATGCTGCTCTTTTTGGCACCCGCACATGGATTTGTGCCAAAACGCGTTTTAAGCATGCACATGCATCTTTTGGTAGACGCGGACGCAGTTTTCTGCAAAACCACACGATATGCATGCAAATGGTGCTTTTGGCAGAACGCGCACGTGGATTTCTACCAAACGACGTGAAAAGCATGCCGATGCTGCTCTTTTTAGCACCCGCACATGGATTTGTGCCAAAACGCGTTTTAAGCATGCACATGCATCTTTTGGTAGACGCGGACGCAGTTTTCTGCAAAGCCACACGATATGCATGCAAATGGTGCTTTTGGCAGAACGCGCACGTGGATTTCAACCAAACGACGTGAAAAGCATGCCAATGCTGCTCTTTTTAGCAACCGCACATGGATTTGTGCCAAAACGCGGTTTCAGCATTCACATGCATCTTTTGGTAGACGCGGACACAGTTTTCTGCAAAACCACACGATATGCATGCAAATGGTGCTTTTGGCAGAACGCGCACGTGGATTTCTACCAAACGACGTGAAAAGCATGCCGATGCTGCTCTTTTTAGCACCCGCACATGGATTTGCGCCAAAACGCGTTTTAAGCATGCACATGCATCTTTTGGTAGACGCGGACGCAGTTTTCTGCAAAACCACACGATATGCATGCAAATGGTGCTTTTGGCAGAACGCGCACGTGGATTTCTACCAAACGACGTGAAAAGCATGCCGATGCTGCTCTTTTTAGCACCCGCACATGGATTTGTGCCAAAACGCGTTTTAAGCATGCACATGCATCTTTTGGTAGACGCGCATGCAGTTTTCTGCAAACCACACGATATGCATGCAAATGGTGCTTTTGGCAGAACGCGCACGTGGATTTCTACCAAACGACGTGAAAAGCATGCCGATGCTGCTCTTTTTAGCACCCGCACATGGATTTGTGGCAAAACGCGTTTTAAGCATGCACATGCATCTTTTGGTAGACGCGGACGCAGTTTTCTGCAAAACCACACGATATCCATGCAAATGGTGCTTTTGGCAGAACGCGCACGTCGATTTCTACCAAACGACGTGAAAAGCATGCCGATGCTGCTCTTTTTAGCACCCGCACATGGATTTGTGCCAAAACGCGTTTTAAGCATGCACATGCATCTTTTGGTAGACGCGGACGCAGTTTTCTGCAAAACCACACGATATGCATGCAAATGGTGCTTTTGGCAGAACGCGCACGTAGATTTCTACCAAACGACGTGAAAAGCATGCCGATGCTGCTCTTTTTAGCACCCGCCCATGGATTTGTGCCCAAACGCGTTTTAAGCATGCACATGCATCTTTTGGTAGACGCGGACGCAGTTTTCTGCGAAACCACACGATATGCATGCAAATGGTGCTTTTGGCAGAACGCGCACGTGGATTTCTACCAAACGACGTGAAAAGCATGCCGATGCTGCTCTTTTTAGCACCCGCACATGGATTTGTGCCAAAACGCGTTTTAAGCATGCACATGCATCTTTTGGTAGACGCGGACGCAGTTTTTTGCAAAACCACACGATATGCATGCAAATGGTGCTTTTGGCAGAACGCGCACTTGGATTTCTACCAAACGACGTGAAAAGCATGCCGATGCTGCTCTTTTTAGCACCCGCACATTGTTTTGTGCCAAAACGCGTTTTAAGCATGCACATGCATCTTTTGGTAGACGCGGACGCAGTTTTCTACTAAACCACACGATATGCATGCAAATGGTGCTTTTGGCAGAACACGCACGTGGATTTCTACCAAACGACGTGAAAAGCATGCCGATGCTGCTCTTTTTAGCACCCGCAGATGGATTTGTGCCAAAACGCGTTTTAAGCATGCACATGCATCTTTTGGTAGACGCGGACGCAGTTTTCTGCAAAACCACACGATATCCATGCAAATGGTGCTTTTGGCAGAACGCGCACGTGGATTTCTACCAAACGACGTGAAAAGCATGCCGATGCTGCTCTTTTTAGCACCCGCACATGGATTTGTGCCAAAACGCGTTTTAAGCATGCACATGCATCTTTTGGTAGACGCGGACGCAGTTTTCTGCAAAACCACACGATATGCATGCAAATGGTGCTTTTGGCAGAACGCGCACGTAGATTTCTACCAAACGACGTGAAAAGCATGCCGATGCTGCTCTTTTTAGCACCCGCCCATGGATTTGTGCCAAAACGCGTTTTAAGCATGCACATGCATCTTTTGGTAGACGCGGACGCAGTTTTCTGCAAAACCACACGATATGCATGCAAATGGTGCTTTTGGCAGAACGCGCACGTGGATTTCTACCAAACGACGTGAAAAGCATGCCGATGCTGCTCTTTTTAGCACCCGCACATGGATTTGTGCCAAAACGCGTTTTAAGCATGCACATGCATCTTTTGGTAGACGCGGACGCAGTTTTTTGCAAAACCACACGATATGCATGCAAATGGTGCTTTTGGCAGAACGCGCACTTGGATTTCTACCAAACGACGTGAAAAGCATGCCGATGCTGCTCTTTTTAGCACCCGCACATTGTTTTGTGCCAAAACGCGTTTTAAGCATGCACATGCATCTTTTGGTAGACGCGGACGCAGTTTTCTACTAAACCACACGATATGCATGCAAATGGTGCTTTTGGCAGAACACGCACGTGGATTTCTACCAAACGACGTGAAAAGCATGCCGATGCTGCTCTTTTTAGCACCCGCAGATGGATTTGTGCCAAAACGCGTTTTAAGCATGCACATGCATCTTTTGGTAGACGCGGACGCAGTTTTCTGCAAAACCACACGATATCCATGCAAATGGTGCTTTTGGCAGAACGCGCACGTGGATTTCTACCAAACGACGTGAAAAGCATGCCGATGCTGCTCTTTTTAGCACCCGCACATGGATTTGTGCCCAAACGCGTTTTAAGCATGCACATGCATCTTTTGGTAGACGCGGACGCAGTTTTCTGCGAAACCACACGATATGCATGCAAATGGTGCTTTTGGCAGAACGCGCACGTGGATTTCTACCAAACGACGTGAAAAGCATGCCGATGCTGCTCTTTTTAGCACCCGCACATAGATTCGTGCCAAAACGCGTTTTAAGCATGCACATGCATCTTTTGGTAGACGCGGACGCAGTTTTCTGCAAAACCACACGATATGCATGCAAATGGTGCTTTTGGCAGAACGCGCACGTGGATTTCTACCAAACGACGTGAAAAGCATGCCGATGCTGCTCTTTTTAGCACCCGCACATGGATTTGTGCCAAAACGCGTTTTAAGCATGCACATGCATATTTTGGTAGACGCGGACGCAGTTTTCTGCAAAACCACACGATATGCATGCAAATGGTGTTTTTGGCAGAACGCGCACGTGGATGTCTACCAAACGACGTGAAAAGCATGCCGATGCTGCTCTTTTTGGCACCCGCACATGGATTTGTGCCAAAACGCGTTTTAAGCATGCACATGCATCTTTTGGTAGACGCGGACGCAGTTTTCTGCAAAACCACACGATATGCATGCAAATGGTGCTTTTGGCAGAACGCGCACGTGGATTTCTACCAAACGACGTGAAAAGCATGCCGATGCTGCTCTTTTTAGCACCCGCACATGGATTTGTGCCAAAACGCGTTTTAAGCATGCACATGCATCTTTTGGTAGACGCGGACGCAGTTTTCTGCAAAGCCACACGATATGCATGCAAATGGTGCTTTTGGCAGAACGCGCACGTGGATTTCAACCAAACGACGTGAAAAGCATGCCAATGCTGCTCTTTTTAGCAACCGCACATGGATTTGTGCCAAAACGCGGTTTCAGCATTCACATGCATCTTTTGGTAGACGCGGACACAGTTTTCTGCAAAACCACACGATATGCATGCAAATGGTGCTTTTGGCAGAACGCGCACGTGGATTTCTACCAAACGACGTGAAAAGCATGCCGATGCTGCTCTTTTTAGCACCCGCACATGGATTTGCGCCAAAACGCGTTTTAAGCATGCACATGCATCTTTTGGTAGACGCGGACGCAGTTTTCTGCAAAACCACACGATATGCATGCAAATGGTGCTTTTGGCAGAACGCGCACGTGGATTTCTACCAAACGACGTGAAAAGCATGCCGATGCTGCTCTTTTTAGCACCCGCACATGGATTTGTGCCAAAACGCGTTTTAAGCATGCACATGCATCTTTTGGTAGACGCGCATGCAGTTTTCTGCAAACCACACGATATGCATGCAAATGGTGCTTTTGGCAGAACGCGCACGTGGATTTCTACCAAACGACGTGAAAAGCATGCCGATGCTGCTCTTTTTAGCACCCGCACATGGATTTGTGGCAAAACGCGTTTTAAGCATGCACATGCATCTTTTGGTAGACGCGGACGCAGTTTTCTGCAAAACCACACGATATCCATGCAAATGGTGCTTTTGGCAGAACGCGCACGTGGATTTCTACCAAACGACGTGAAAAGCATGCCGATGCTGCTCTTTTTAGCACCCGCACATGGATTTGTGCCAAAACGCGTTTTAAGCATGCACATGCATCTTTTGGTAGACGCGGACGCAGTTTTCTGCAAAACCACACGATATGCATGCAAATGGTGCTTTTGGCAGAACGCGCACGTAGATTTCTACCAAACGACGTGAAAAGCATGCCGATGCTGCTCTTTTTAGCACCCGCCCATGGATTTGTGCCCAAACGCGTTTTAAGCATGCACATGCATCTTTTGGTAGACGCGGACGCAGTTTTCTGCGAAACCACACGATATGCATGCAAATGGTGCTTTTGGCAGAACGCGCACGTGGATTTCTACCAAACGACGTGAAAAGCATGCCGATGCTGCTCTTTTTAGCACCCGCACATGGATTTGTGCCAAAACGCGTTTTAAGCATGCACATGCATCTTTTGGTAGACGCGGACGCAGTTTTTTGCAAAACCACACGATATGCATGCAAATGGTGCTTTTGGCAGAACGCGCACTTGGATTTCTACCAAACGACGTGAAAAGCATGCCGATGCTGCTCTTTTTAGCACCCGCACATTGTTTTGTGCCAAAACGCGTTTTAAGCATGCACATGCATCTTTTGGTAGACGCGGACGCAGTTTTCTACTAAACCACACGATATGCATGCAAATGGTGCTTTTGGCAGAACACGCACGTGGATTTCTACCAAACGACGTGAAAAGCATGCCGATGCTGCTCTTTTTAGCACCCGCAGATGGATTTGTGCCAAAACGCGTTTTAAGCATGCACATGCATCTTTTGGTAGACGCGGACGCAGTTTTCTGCAAAACCACACGATATCCATGCAAATGGTGCTTTTGGCAGAACGCGCACGTGGATTTCTACCAAACGACGTGAAAAGCATGCCGATGCTGCTCTTTTTAGCACCCGCACATGGATTTGTGCCAAAACGCGTTTTAAGCATGCACATGCATCTTTTGGTAGACGCGGACGCAGTTTTCTGCAAAACCACACGATATGCATGCAAATGGTGCTTTTGGCAGAACGCGCACGTAGATTTCTACCAAACGACGTGAAAAGCATGCCGATGCTGCTCTTTTTAGCACCCGCCCATGGATTTGTGCCAAAACGCGTTTTAAGCATGCACATGCATCTTTTGGTAGACGCGGACGCAGTTTTCTGCAAAACCACACGATATGCATGCAAATGGTGCTTTTGGCAGAACGCGCACGTGGATTTCTACCAAACGACGTGAAAAGCATGCCGATGCTGCTCTTTTTAGCACCCGCACATGGATTTGTGCCAAAACGCGTTTTAAGCATGCACATGCATCTTTTGGTAGACGCGGACGCAGTTTTTTGCAAAACCACACGATATGCATGCAAATGGTGCTTTTGGCAGAACGCGCACTTGGATTTCTACCAAACGACGTGAAAAGCATGCCGATGCTGCTCTTTTTAGCACCCGCACATTGTTTTGTGCCAAAACGCGTTTTAAGCATGCACATGCATCTTTTGGTAGACGCGGACGCAGTTTTCTACTAAACCACACGATATGCATGCAAATGGTGCTTTTGGCAGAACACGCACGTGGATTTCTACCAAACGACGTGAAAAGCATGCCGATGCTGCTCTTTTTAGCACCCGCAGATGGATTTGTGCCAAAACGCGTTTTAAGCATGCACATGCATCTTTTGGTAGACGCGGACGCAGTTTTCTGCAAAACCACACGATATCCATGCAAATGGTGCTTTTGGCAGAACGCGCACGTGGATTTCTACCAAACGACGTGAAAAGCATGCCGATGCTGCTCTTTTTAGCACCCGCACATGGATTTGTGCCCAAACGCGTTTTAAGCATGCACATGCATCTTTTGGTAGACGCGGACGCAGTTTTCTGCGAAACCACACGATATGCATGCAAATGGTGCTTTTGGCAGAACGCGCACGTGGATTTCTACCAAACGACGTGAAAAGCATGCCGATGCTGCTCTTTTTAGCACCCGCACATGGATTTGTGCCAAAACGCGTTTTAAGCATGCACATGCATCTTTTGGTAGACGCGGACGCAGTTTTTTGCAAAACCACACGATATGCATGCAAATGGTGCTTTTGGCAGAACGCGCACTTGGATTTCTACCAAACGACGTGAAAAGCATGCCGATGCTGCTCTTTTTAGCACCCGCACATTGTTTTGTGCCAAAACGCGTTTTAAGCATGCACATGCATCTTTTGGTAGACGCGGACGCAGTTTTCTACTAAACCACACGATATGCATGCAAATGGTGCTTTTGGCAGAACACGCACGTGGATTTCTACCAAACGACGTGAAAAGCATGCCGATGCTGCTCTTTTTAGCACCCGCAGATGGATTTGTGCCAAAACGCGTTTTAAGCATGCACATGCATCTTTTGGTAGACGCGGACGCAGTTTTCTGCAAAACCACACGATATCCATGCAAATGGTGCTTTTGGCAGAACGCGCACGTGGATTTCTACCAAACGACGTGAAAAGCATGCCGATGCTGCTCTTTTTAGCACCCGCACATGGATTTGTGCCAAAACGCGTTTTAAGCATGCACATGCATCTTTTGGTAGACGCGGACGCAGTTTTCTGCAAAACCACACGATATGCATGCAAATGGTGCTTTTGGCAGAACGCGCACGTAGATTTCTACCAAACGACGTGAAAAGCATGCCGATGCTGCTCTTTTTAGCACCCGCCCATGGATTTGTGCCAAAACGCGTTTTAAGCATGCACATGCATCTTTTGGTAGACGCGGACGCAGTTTTCTGCAAAACCACACGATATGCATGCAAATGGTGCTTTTGGCAGAACGCGCACGTGGATTTCTACCAAACGACGTGAAAAGCATGCCGATGCTGCTCTTTTTAGCACCCGCACATGGATTTGTGCCAAAACGCGTTTTAAGCATGCACATGCATCTTTTGGTAGACGCGGACGCAGTTTTTTGCAAAACCACACGATATGCATGCAAATGGTGCTTTTGGCAGAACGCGCACTTGGATTTCTACCAAACGACGTGAAAAGCATGCCGATGCTGCTCTTTTTAGCACCCGCACATTGTTTTGTGCCAAAACGCGTTTTAAGCATGCACATGCATCTTTTGGTAGACGCGGACGCAGTTTTCTACTAAACCACACGATATGCATGCAAATGGTGCTTTTGGCAGAACACGCACGTGGATTTCTACCAAACGACGTGAAAAGCATGCCGATGCTGCTCTTTTTAGCACCCGCAGATGGATTTGTGCCAAAACGCGTTTTAAGCATGCACATGCATCTTTTGGTAGACGCGGACGCAGTTTTCTGCAAAACCACACGATATCCATGCAAATGGTGCTTTTGGCAGAACGCGCACGTGGATTTCTACCAAACGACGTGAAAAGCATGCCGATGCTGCTCTTTTTAGCACCCGCACATGGATTTGTGCCAAAACGCGTTTTAAGCATGCACATGCATCTTTTGGTAGACGCGGACGCAGTTTTCTGCAAAACCACACGATATGCATGCAAATGGTGCTTTTGGCAGAACGCGCACGTAGATTTCTACCAAACGACGTGAAAAGCATGCCGATGCTGCTCTTTTTAGCACCCGCCCATGGATTTGTGCCAAAACGCGTTTTAAGCATGCACATGCATCTTTTGGTAGACGCGGACGCAAGTTTTCTGCAAAACCACACGATATGCATGCAAATGGTGCTTTTGGCAGAACGCGCACGTGGATTTCTACCAAACGACGTGAAAAGCATGCCGATGCTGCTCTTTTTAGCACCCGCACATGGATTTGTGCCAAAACGCGTTTTAAGCATGCACATGCATCTTTTGGTAGACGCGGACGCAGTTTTTTGCAAAACCACACGGTATGCATGCAAATGGTGCTTTTGGCAGAACGCGCACTTGGATTTCTACCAAACGACGTGAAAAGCATGCCGATGCTGCTCTTTTAAGCACCCGCACATTGTTTTGTGCCAAAACGCGTTTTAAGCATGCACATGCATCTTTTGGTAGACGCGGACGCAGTTTTCTACTAAACCACACGATATGCATGCAAATGGTGCTTTTGGCAGAACGCGCACGTGGATTTCTACCAAACGACGTGAAAAGCATGCCGATGCTGCTCTTTTTAGCACCCGCAGATGGATTTCTGCCAAAACGCGTTTTAAGCATGCACATGCACCTTTTGGTAGACGCGGACGCAGTTTTCTGCAAAACCATACGATATGCATGCAAATGGTGCTTTTGGCAGAACGCGCACGTGGATTTCTACCAAACGATGTGAAAAGCATGCCGATGCTGCTCTTTTTAGCACCCGCACAAGGATTTGTGCCAAAACGCGTTTTAAGCATGCACATGCATCTTTTGGTAGACGCGGACGCAGTTTTCTGCAAAACCACACGATATGCATGCAAATGGTGCTTTTGGCAGAACGCGCACGTGGATTTCTACCAAACGACGTGAAAAGCTTGCCGATGCTTCTCTTTTTAGCACCCGCACATGGATTTGTGCCAAAACGCGTTTTAAGCATGCACATGCATCTTTTGGTAGACGCGGATGCAGTTTTCTGCAAAACCACACGATATGCATGCAAATGGTGCTTTTGGCAGAACGCGCACGTGGATTTCTACCAAACGACGTGAAAAGCATGCCGATGCTGCTCTTTTTAGCACCCGCACATGGATTTGTGCCAAAACGCGTTTTAAGCATGCACATGCATCTTTTGGTAGACGCGGACGCAGTTTTCTGCAAAACCACACGATATGCATGCAAATGGTGCTTTTGGCAGAACGCGCACGTGGATTTCTACCAAACGACGTGAAAAGCATGCGATGCTGCTCTTTTTAGCACCCGCACATGGATTTGTGCCAAAACGCGTTTTAAGCATGCACATGCATATTTTGGTAGACGCGGACGCAGTTTTCTGCAAAACCACACGATATGCATGCAAATGGTGCTTTTGGCAGAACGCGCACGTGGATTTCTACCAAACGACGTGAAAAGCATGCCGATGCTGCTCTTTTTAGCACCCGCACATGGATTTGTGCCAAAACGCGTTTTAAGCATGCACATGCATCTTTTGGTAGACGCGGACGCAGTTTTCTGCAAAACCACACGATATGCATGCAAATGGTGCTTTTGGCACAACGCGCCCGTGGATTTCTACCAAACGACGTGAAAAGCATGCCGATGCTGCTCTTTTTAGCACCCGCACATGGATTTATGCCAAAACGCGTTTTAAGCATGCACATGCATCTTTTGGTAGACGCGGACGCAGTTTTCTGCAAAACCACACGATATGCATGCAAATCGTGCTTTTGGCAGAACGCGCAAGTGGATTTCTACCAAACGACGTGAAAAGCATGCCGATGCTGCTCTTTTTAGCACCCGCACATTGTTTTGTGCCAAAACGCGTTTTAAGCATGCACATGCATCTTTTGGTAGACGCGGACGCAGTTTTCTACTAAACCACACGACATGCATGCAAATGGTGCTTTTGGCAGAACGCGCACGTGGATTTCTACCAAACGACGTGAAAAGCATGCCGATGCTGCTCTTTTTAGCACCCGCACATGGATTTGTGCCAAAACGCGTTTTAAGCATGCACATGCACCTTTTGGTAGACGCGGACGCAGTTTTCTGCAAAACCACACGATATGCATGCAAATGGTGCTTTTGGCAGAACGCGCACGTGGATTTCTACCAAACGACGTGAAAAGCATGCCGATGCTGCTCTTTTTAGCACCCGCACATGGATTTGTGCCAAAACGCGTTTTAAGCATGCACATGCATCTTTTGGTAGACGCGGACGCAGTTTTCTGCAAAACCACACGATATGCATGCAAATGGTGCTTTTGGCAGAACGCGCACGTAGATTTCTACCAAACGACGTGAAAAGCATGCCGATGCTGCTGTTTTTAGCACCCGCCCATGGATTTGTGCCAAAACGCGTTTTAAGCATGCACATGCATCTTTTGGTAGACGCGGACGTAGTTTTCTGCAAAACCACACGATATGCATGCAAATGGTGCTTTTGGCAGAACGCGCACGTGGATTTCTACCAAACGACGTGAAAAGCATGCCGATGCTGCTCTTTTTAGCACCCGCACATGGATTTGTGCCAAAACGCATTTTAAGCATGCACATGCATCTTTTGGTAGACGCGGACGCAGTTTTTTGCAAAACCACACGATATCCATGCAAATGGTGCTTTTGGCAGAACGCGCGCTTGGATTTCTACCAAACGACGTGAAAAGCATGCCGATGCTGCTCTTTTTAGCACCCGCACATTGTTTTGTGCCAAAACTCGTTTTAAGCATGCACATGCATCTTTTGGTAGACGCGGACGCAGTTTTCTACTAAACCACACGATATGCATGGAAATGGTGCTTTTGGCAGAACGCGCACGTGGATTTCTACCAAACGACGTGAAAAGCATGCCGATGCTGCTCTTTTTAGCACCCGCAGATGGATTTCTGCCAAAACGCGTTTTAAGCATGCACATGCACCTTTTGGTAGACGCGGACGCAGTTTTCTGCAAAACCACACGATATGCATGCAAATGGTGCTTTTGGCAGAACGCGCACGTGGATTTCTACCAAACGATGTGAAAAGCATGCCGATGCTGCTCTTTTTAGCACCCGCACATGGATTTGTGCCAAAACGCGTTTTAAGCATGCACATGCATCTATTGGTAGACGCGGACGCAGTTTTCTGCAAAACCACACGATATGCATGCAAATGGTGCTTTTGGCAGAACGCGCACGTGGATTTCTACCAAACGACGTGAAAAGCTTGCCGATGCTTCTCTTTTTAGCACCCGCACATGGATTTGTGCCAAAACGCGTTTTAAGCATGCACATGCATCTTTTGGTAGACGCGGATGCAGTTTTCTGCAAAACCACACGATATGCATGCAAATGGTGCTTTTGGCAGAACGCGCACGTGGATTTCTACCAAACGACGTGAAAAGCATGCCGATGCTGCTCTTTTTAGCACCCGCACATGGATTTGTGCCAAAAGGCGTTTTAAGCATGCACATGCATCTTTTGGTAGACGCGGACGCAGTTTTCTGCAAAACCACACGATATGCATGCAAATGGTGCTTTTGGCAGAACGCGCACGTGGATTTCTACCAAACGACGTGAAAAGCATGCCGATGCTGCTCTTTTTAGCACCCGCACATGGATTTATGCCAAAACGCGTTTTAAGCATGCACATGCATCTTTTGGTAGACGCGGACGCAGTTTTCTGCAAAACCACACGATATGCATGCAAATCGTGCTTTTGGCAGAACGCGCACGTGGATTTCTACCAAACGACGTGAAAAGCATGCCGATGCTGCTCTTTTTAGCACCCGCACATTGTTTTGTGCCAAAACGCGTTTTAAGCATGCACATGCATCTTTTGGTAGACGCGGACGCAGTTTTCTACTAAACCACACGACATGCATGCAAATGGTGCTTTTGGCAGAACGCGCACGTGGATTTCTACCAAACGACGTGAAAAGCATGCCGATGCTGCTCTTTTTAGCACCCGCACATGGATTTGTGCCAAAACGCGTTTTAAGCATGCACATGCACCTTTTGGTAGACGCGGACGCAGTTTTCTGCAAAACCACACGATATGCATGCAAATGGTGCTTATGGCAGAACGCGCACGTGGATTTCTACCAAACGATGTGAAAAGCATGCCGATGCTGCTCTTTTTAGCACCCGCACATGGATTTGTGCCAAAACGCGTTTTAAGCATGCACATGCATCTTTTGGTAGACGCGGACGCAGTTTTCTGCAAAACCACACGATATGCATGCAAATGGTGCTTTTGGCAGAACGCGCACGTGGATTTCTACCAAAAGACGTGAAAAGCATGCCGATGCTGCTCTTTTAGCACCCGCACATGGATTTGTGCCAAAACGCGTTTTAAGCATGCACATGCATCTTTTGGTAGACGCGGACGCAGTTTTCTGCAAAACCACACGATATGCATGCAAATGGTGCTTTTGGCAGAACGCGCACGTGGATTTCTACCACACGACTTGAAAAGCATGCCGATGCTGCTCTTTTTAGCACCCGCACATGGATTTGTGCCAAAACGCGTTTTAAGCATGCACATGCATCTTTTGGTAGACGCGGACGCAGTTTTCTGCAAAACCACACGATATGCATGCAAATGGTGCTTTTGGCAGAACGCGCACGTGGATTTCTACAAAGGACGTGAAAAGCATGCCGATGCTGCTCTTTTAGGCACTCGCACATGGATTTGTGCCAAAACGCGTTTTAAGCATGCATATGCATCTTTTGGTAGACGCGGACGCAGTTTTCTGCAAAACCACACGATATGCATGCAAATGGTGCTTTTGGCAGAACGCGCACGTGGATTTCTACCAAACGACGTGAAAAGCATGCCGATGCTGCTCTTTTTAGCACCCGCACATGGATTTGTGCCAAAACGCGTTTTAAGCATGCACATGCATCTTTTGGTAGACGCGGACGCAGTTTTTTGCAAAACCACACGATATGCATGCAAATGGTGCTTTTGGCAGAACGCGCACTTGGATTTCTACCAAACGACGTGAAAAGCATGCCGATGCTGCTCCTTTTAGCACCCGCACATTGTTTTGCGCCAAAACGCGTTTTAAGCATGCACATGCATCTTTTGGTAGACGCGGACGCAGTTTTCTGCAAAACCACACGATATGCATGCAAATGGTGCTTTTGGCAGAACGCGCACGTGGATTTCTACCAAACGACGTGAAAAGCATGCCGATGCTGCTCTTTTTAGCACCGGCACATGGATTTGTGCAAAACGCGTTTTAAGCATGCACATGCATCTTTTGGTAGACGCGGACGCAGTTTTCTGCAAAGCCACACGATATGCATGCAAATGGTGCTTTTGGCAGAGCGCGCCCGTGGATTTCTACTAAACGACGTGAAAAGCCTGCCGATGCTGCTCTTTTTAGCAACCGCACATGGATTTGTGCCAAAACGCGGTTTCAGCATTCACATGCATCTTTTGGTAGACGCGGACACAGTTTTCTGCAAAACCACACGATATGCATGCAAATGGTGCTTTTGGCAGAACGCGCACGTGGATTTCTACCAAACGACGTGAAAAGCATGCCGATGCTGCTCTTTTTAGCACCCGAACATGGATTTGTGCCAAAACGCGTTTTAAGCATGCACATGCATCTTTCGGTAGACGCGGACGCAGTTTTCTGCAAAACCACACGATATGCATGCAAATGGTGCTTTTGGCAGAACGCGCACGTGGATTTCTACCAAACGACGTGAAAAGCATGCCGACGCTGCTCTTTTTAGCACCCGCACATGGATTTGTGCCAAAACGCGTTTTAAGCATGCACATGCATCTTTTGGTAGACGCGGACGCAGTTTTCTGCAAAACCACACGATATGCATGCAAATGGTGCTTTTGGCAGAACGCGCACGTGGATTTCTACCAAACGATGTGAAAAGCATGCCGATGCTGCTCTTTTTAGCACCCGCACATGGATTTGTGCCAAAACGCGTTTTAAGCATGCACATGCATCTTTTGGTAGACGCGGACACAGTTTTCTGCAAAACCACACGATATGCATGCAAATGGTGCTTTTGGCAGAACGCGCACGTGGATTTCTACCAAACGACGTGAAAAGCATGCCGATGCTGCTCTTTTTAGCACCCGCACATGGATTTGTGCCAAAACGCGTTTTAAGCATGCACATGCATCTTTTGGTAGACGCGGACGCAGTTTTTTGCAAAACCACACGATATGCATGCAAATGGTGCTTTTGGCAGAACGCGCACTTGGATTTCTACCAAACGACGTGAAAAGCATGCCGATGCTGCTCTTTTTAGCACCCGCACATTGTTTTGTGCCAAAACGCGTTTTAAGCATGCACATGCATCTTTTGGTATACGCGGACGCAGTTTTCTGCAAAACCACACGATATCCATGCAAATGGTGCTTTTGGCAGAACGCGCACGTGGATTTCTACCAAACGACGTGAAAAGCATGCCGATGCTGCTCTTTTTAGCACCGGCACATGGATTTGTGCCAAAACGCGTTTAAGCATGCACATGCATCTTTTCGTAGACGCGGACGCAGTTTTCTGCAAAACCACACGATATGCATGCAAATGGTGCTTTTGGCAGAACGCGCACGTGGATTTCTACCAAACGACGTCAAAAGCATGCCGATGCTGCTCTTTTTAGCACCCGCACGTGGATTTGTGCCAAAACGCGTTTTAAGCATGCACATGCATCTTTTGGTAGACGCGGACGCAGTTTTCTGCAAAACCACACGATATGCATGCAAATGGTGCTTTTGGCAGAGCGCGCACGTGGATTTCTACCAAACGACGTGAAAAGCATGCCGATGCTGCTCTTTTTAGCACCCGCACATGGATTTGTGCCAAAACGCGTTTTAAGCATGCACATGCATCTTTTGGTATACGCGGACGCAGTTTCTGCAAAACCGCGCGATATGCATGCAAATGGTGCTTTTGGCAGAACGCGCACGTGGATTTCTACCAAACGACGTGAAAAGCATGCCGATGCTGCTCTTTTTAGCACCCGCACATGGATTTGTGCCTAAACGCGTTTTAAGCATGCACATGCATCTTTTGGTAGACGCGGACGCAGTTTTCTGCCAAACCACACGATATGCATGCAAATGGTGCTTTTGGCAGAACGCCACGTGGATTTCTACCAAACGACGTGAAAAGCATGCCGATGCTGCTCTTTTTAGCACCCGCACATTGTTTTGTGCCAAAACGCGTTTTAAGCATGCACATGCATCTTTTGGTAGACGCGGACGCAGTTTTCTGCAAAACCACACGATATGCATGCAAATGGTGCTTTTGGCAGAACGCGCACGTGGATTTCTACCAAACGACGTCAAAAGCATGCCGATGCTGCTCTTTTTAGCACCCGCACGTGGATTTGTGCCAAAACGCGTTTTAAGCATGCACATGCATCTTTTGGTAGACGCGGACGCAGTTTTCTGCAAAAGCACACGATATGCATGCAAATGGTGCTTTTGGCAGAAAGCGCACGTGATTTCTACCAAACGACGTGAAAAGCATGCCGATGCTGCTACTTTTAGCACCCGCACATGGATTTGTGCCAAAACGCGTTTTAAGCATGCACATGCATCTTTTGGTAGACGCGGACCCAGTTTTCTGCAAAACCACACGATATGCATGCAAATGGTGCTTTTGGCAGAACGCGCACGTGGATTTCTACCAAACGACGTGAAAAGCATGCCGATGCTGTTCTTTTTAGCACCCCCACATGGATTTGTGCCTAAACGCGTTTTAAGCATGCACATGCATCTTTTGGTAGACGCGGACGCAGTTTTCTGCAAAACCTCACGATATGCTTGCAAACGGTGCTTTTGGCAGAACTCGCACGTTGATTTCTACCAAACGACGTGAAAAGCATGCCGATGCTGCTCTTTTTAGCACCCTCACATGGATTTGTGCCAAAACACGTTTTAAGCATGCACATGCATCTTTTGGTAGACGCGGACGCAGTTTTCTGCAAAACCACACGATATGCATGCAAATGGTGCTTTTGGCAGAATGCGGACGTGGATTTCTACCAAACGACGTGAAAAGCATGCCGATGCTGCTCTTTTTATCACCCGAACATGCATTTGTGCCAAAACGCGTTTTAAGTATGCACATATATCCATCTTTTGGTAGACGCGGACGCAGTTTTCTGCAAAACCACACGATATGCATACAAATGGTGCTTTTGGCGGAATGCGGACGTGGATTTCTACCAAACGACGTGAAAAGCATGCCGATGCTGCTCTTTTTATCACCCGAACATGCATTTGTGCCAAAACGCGTTTTAAGTATGCACATATACCCATCTTTTGGTAGACGCGGACGCAGTTTTCTGCAAAACCACACGATATGCATGCAAATGGTGCTTTTAACAGAACGCGCACGTGGATTTCTACCAAACGACGTGAAAAGCATGCCGATGGTGCTCTTTTTAGCACCCGCACATGGATTTATGCCAAAACGCGTTTTAAGCATGCACATGCATCTTTTGGTAGACGCGGACGCAGTTTTCTGCAAAACCACACGATATGCATGCAAATGGTGCTTTTGGCAGAACGCGCACGTGGATTTCTACCAAACGACGTGAAAAGCATGCCGATGCTGCTCTTTTTAGCACCCGCACATGGATTTGTGCCTAAACGCGTTTTAAGCATGCACATGCATCTTTTGGTAGACGCGGACGCAGTTTTCTGCAAAACCACACGATATGCATGCAAATGGTGCTTTTGGCAGAACGCGCACGTGGATTTCTACCAAACGACGTGAAAAGCATGCCGACGCTTCTCTTTTTAGCACCCGCACATGGATTTGTGCCAAAACACGTTTTAAGCATGCACATGCATCTTTTGGTATACGCGGACGCAGTTTCTGCAAAACCGCACGATATGCATGCAAATGGTGCTTTTGGCAGAACGCGCACGTGGATTTCTACCAAACGACGTGAAAAGCATGCCGATGCTGCTCCTTTTAGCACCCGCACATGGATTTGTGCCAAAACGCGTTTTAAGCATGCACATGCATCTTTTGGTAGACGCGGACGCAGTTTTCTGCCAAACCACACGATATGCATGCAAATGGTGCTTTTGGCAGAACGCCACGTGGATTTCTACCAAACGACGTGAAAAGCATGCCGATGCTGCTCTTTTAGCACCCGCACATTGTTTTGTGCCAAAACGCGTTTTAAGCATGCACATGCATCTTTTGGTAGACGCGGACGCAGTTTTCTGCAAAACCACACGATATGCATGCAAATGGTGCTTTTGGCAGAACGCGCACGTGGATTTCTACCAAACGACGTCAAAAGCATGCCGATGCTGCTCTTTTTAGCACCCGCACGTGGATTTGTGCCAAAACGCGTTTTAAGCATGCACATGCATCTTTTGGTAGACGCGGACGCAGTTTTCTGCAAAAGCACACGATATGCATGCAAATGGTGCTTTTGGCAGAAAGCGCACGTGGATTTCTACCAAACGACGTGAAAAGCATGCCGATGCTGCTATTTTTAGCACCCGCACATGGATTTGTGCCAAAACGCGTTTTAAGCATGCACATGCATCTTTTGGTAGACGCGGACGCAGTTTTCTGCAAAACCACACGATATGCATGCAAATGGTGCTTTTGGCAGAACGCGCACGTGGATTTCTACCAAACGACGTGAAAAGCATGCCGATGCTGTTCTTTTTAGCACCCCCACATGGATTTGTGCCTAAACGCGTTTTAAGCATGCACATGCATCTTTTGGTAGACGCGGACGCAGTTTTCTGCAAAACCTCACGATATGCTTGCAAACGGTGCTTTTGGCAGAACTCGCACGTTGATTTCTACAAACGACGTGAAAAGCATGCCGATGCTGCTCTTTTTAGCACCCTCACATGGATTTGTGCCAAAACACGTTTTAAGCATGCACATGCATCTTTTGGTAGACGCGGACGCAGTTTTCTGCAAAACCACACGATATGCATGCAAATGGTGCTTTTGGCAGAATGCGGACGTGGATTTCTACCAAACGACGTGAAAAGCATGCCGATGCTGCTCTTTTTATCACCCGAACATGCATTTGTGCCAAAACGCGTTTTAAGTATGCACATATACCCATCTTTTGGTAGACGCGGACGCAGTTTTCTGCAAAACCACACGATATGCATGCAAATGGTGCTTTTGACAGAACGCGCACGTGGATTTCTACCAAACGACGTGAAAAGCATGCCGATGGTGCTCTTTTTAGCACCCGCACATGGATTTATGCCAAAACGCGTTTTAAGCATGCACATGCATCTTTTGGTAGACGCGGACGCAGTTTTCTGCAAAACCACACGATATGCATGCAAATGGTGCTTTTGGCAGAACGCGCACGTGGATTTCTACCAAACGACGTGAAAAGCATGCCGATGCTGCTCTTTTTAGCGCCCGCACATGGATTTGTGCCAAAACGCGTTTTAAGCATGCACATGCATCTTTTGGTAGATGCGGACGCAGTTTTCTGCAAAACCACACCATATGCATGCAAATGGTGCTTTTGGCAGAACGCCGACGTGGATTTCTACCAAACGACGTGAAAAGCATGCCGATGCTGCTCTTTTTAGCACCCGCACATGGATTTGTGCCAAAACGCGTTTTAAGCATGCACATGCATCTTTTGGTATACACGGACGCAGCTTCTGCAAAACCGCACGATATGCATGCAAATGGTGCTTTTGGCAGAACGCGCACGAGAATTTCTACCAAACGACGTGAACAGCATGCCGATGCTGCTCTTTTTAGCACCCGCACATGGATTAGTGCCAAAACACGTTTTAAGCATGCACATGCATCTTTTGGTAGACGCGGACGCAGTTTTCTGCAAAACCACACCATATGCATGCAAATGGTGCTTTTGGCAGAACGCGCACGTGGATTCTACCAAACGACGTGAAAAGCATGCCGATGCTGCTCTTTTTAGCACCCGCACATGGATTTGTGCCAAAACGCGTTTTAAGCATGCACATGCATCTTTTGGTAGACGCGGACGCAGTTTTCTGCAAAACCACACGATATGCATGCAAATGGTGCTTTTGGCAGAACGCGCACGTGGATTTCTACCAAACGACGTGAAAAGCATGCCGATGCTGCTCTTTTTAGCACCCGCACATGGATTTGTGCCAAAACGCGTTTTAAGCATGCACATGCATCTTTTGGTAGACGCGGACGCAGTTTTCTGCAAAACCACACGATATGCATGCAAATGGTGCTTTTGGCAGAACGCGCACGTGGATTTCTACCAAACGACGTGAAAAGCATGCCGATGCTGCTCTTTTTAGCACCCGCACATGGATTTGTGCCAAAACGCGTTTTAAGCTGGCACATGCATCTTTTGGTAGACACGGACGCAGTTTTCTGCAAAACCACACGATATGCATGCAAATGATGCTTTTGGCAGAACGCACACGTGGATTTCTACCAAACGACGTGAAAAGCATGCCGATGCTGCTCTTTTTAGCACCCGCACATGGATTTGTGCCAAAACGCGTTTTAAGCATGCACATGCATCTTTTGGTAGACGCGGACGCAGTTTTCTGCAAAACCACACGATATGCATGCAAATGGTGCTTTTGGCAGAACGCGCACATGGATTTGTACCAAACGACGTAAAAAGCATGCCGATGCTGCTCTTTTTAGCACCCGCACATGGATTTGTGGCAAAACGCGTTTTAAGCATGCACATGCATCTTTTAGTAGACGCGGACGCAGTTTTCTGCAAAACCGCACGATATGCATGCAAATGGTGCTTTTGGCAGAACGCGCACGTGGATTTCTACCAAACGACGTGAAAAGCATGCCGATGCTGCTCTTTTTAGCACCCGCACATGGATTTATGCCAAAACGCGTTTTAAGCATGCACATGCATCTTTTGGTAGACGCGGACGATGTTTTCTGCAAAACCACACGATATGCATGCAAATGGTGCTTTTGGCAGAACGCGCACGTGGATTTCTACCAAACGACGTGAAAAGCATGCCGATGCTGCTCTTTTTAGCACCCGCACATGGATTTGTGCCAAAACGCGTTTTAAGCATGCACATGCATCTTTTGGTATACGCGGACGCAGCTTCTGCAAAACCGCACGATATGCATGCAAATGGTGCTTTTGGCAGAACGCGCACGAGAATTTCTACCAAACGACGTGAACAGCATGCCGATGCTGCTCTTTTTAGCACCCGCACATGGATTAGTGCCAAAACGCGTTTTAAGCATGCACATGCATCTTTTGGTAGACGCGGACGCAGTTTTCTGCAAAACCACACGATATGCATGCAAATGGTGCTTTTGGCAGAACGCGCACGTGGATTTCTACCAAACGACGTGAAAAGCATGCCGATGCTGCTCTTTTTAGCACCCGCACATGGATTTGTGCCAAAACGCGTTTTAAGCATGCACATGCATCTTTTGGTAGACGCGGACGCAGTTTTCTGCAAAACCACACGATATGCATGCAAATGGTGCTTTTGGCAGAACGCGCACGTGGATTTCTACCAAACGACGTGAAAAGCATGCCGATGCTGCTCTTTTTAGCACCCGCACATGGATTTGTGCCAAAACGCGTTTTAAGCATGCACATGCATCTTTTGGTAGACGCGGACGCAGTTTTCTGCAAAACCACACGATATGCATGCAAATGGTGCTTTTGGCAGAACGCGCACGTGGATTTCTACCAAACGACGTGAAAAGCATGCCGATGCTGCTCTTTTTAGCACCCGCACATGGATTTGTGCCAAAACGCGTTTTAAGCTGGCACATGCATCTTTTGGTAGACACGGACGCAGTTTTCTGCAAAACCACACGATATGCATGCAAATGGTGCTTTTGGCAGAACGCACACGTGGATTTCTACCAAACGACGTGAAAAGCATGCCGATGCTGCTCTTTTTAGCACCCGCACATGGATTTGTGCCAAAACGCGTTTTAAGCATGCACATGCATCTTTTGGTAGACGCGGACGCAGTTTGCTGCAAAACCACACGATATGCATGCAAATGGTGCTTTTGGCAGAACGCGCACATGGATTTGTACCAAACGACGTAAAAAGCATGCCGATGCTGCTCTTTTTAGCACCCGCACATGGATTTGTGCCAAAACGCGTTTTAAGCATGCACATGCATCTTTTAGTAGACGCGGACGCAGTTTTCTGCAAAACCACACGATATGCATGCAAATGGTGCTTTTGGCAGAACGCGCACGTGGATTTCTACCAAACGACGTGAAAAGCATGCCGATGCTGCTCTTTTTAGCACCCGCACATGGATTTGTGCCAAAACGCGTTTTAAGCATGCACATGCATCTTTTGGTATACGCGGACGCAGTTTTCTCCAAAACCACACGATATGCATGCAAATGGTGCTTTTGGCAGACCGCGCACGTGGATTTCTACCAAACGACGTGAAAAGCATGCCGATGCTGCTCTTTTTAGCACCCGCACATGGATTTGTGCCAAAACGCGTTTTAAGCATGCACATGCATCTTTTGGTAGACGCGGACGCAGTTTTCTGCAAAACCACACGATATGCATGCAAATGGTGCTTTTGGCAGAACGCACACGTGGATTTCTACCAAACGACGTGAAAAGCATGCCGATGCTGCTCTTTTTAGCACCCGCACATGGATTTGTGCCAAAACGCGTTTTAGGCATGCACATGCATCTTTTGGTAGACGCGGACGCAGTTTTCTGCAAAACCACAGGATATGCATGCAAATGGTGCTTTTGGCAGAAAGCGCACGTGGATTTCTACCAAACGACGTCAAAAGCATGCCGATGCTGCTCTTTTTAGCACCCGCACATGCATTTGTGCCAAAACGCGTTTTAAGTATGCACATGCATCTTTTGGTAGACGCGGACGCAGTTTTCTGCAAAACCACATGATATGCATGCAAATGGTGCTTTTGGCAGAACGCGCACGTGGATTTCTACCAAACGACGTGAAAAGCATGCCGATGCTGCTCTTTTTAGCACCCGCACATGGATTTGTGCCAAAACGCGTTTTAAGCATGCACATGCATCTTTTGGTAGACGCAGACGCAGTTTTCTGCAAAACCACACGATATGCATGCAAATGGTGCTTTGGCAGAACGCGCACGTGGATTTCTACCAAACGACGTGAAAAGCATGCCGATGCCGCTCTTTTTAGCACCCGCACATGGATTTGTGCCAAAACGCGTTTTAAGCATGCACATGCATCTTTTGGTAGACACGGACGCAGTTTTCTGCAAAACCACACGATATGCATGCAAATGGTGCTTTTGGCAGAACGCACACGTGGATTTCTACCAAACGACGTGAAAAGCATGCCGATGCTGCTCTTTTTAGCACCCGCACATGGATTTGTGCCAAAACGCGTTTTAAGCATGCACATGCATCTTTTGGTAGACGCGGACGCAGTTTTATGCAAAACCACACGATATGCATGCAAATGGTGCTTTTGGCAGAACGCGCACGTGGATTTCTACCAAACGAAGTGAAAAGCATGCCGATGCTGCTCTTTTTAGCACCCGCACATGGATTTGTGCCAAAACACGTTTTAAGCATGCACATGCATCTTTTGGTAGACGCGGACGCAGTTTTCTGCAAAACCACACGATATGCATGCAAATGGTGCTTTTGGCAGAACGCGGACGTGGATTTCTACCAAACGACGTGAAAAGCATGCCGATGCTGCTGTTTTTAGCACCCGCACATGGATTTGTGCCAAAACGCGTTTTAAGCATGCACATGCATCTTTTGGTAGACGCGGACGCAGTTTTCTGCAAAACCACACGATATGCATGCAACTGGTGCTTTTGACAGAACGCGCACGTGGATTTCTACCAAACGACGCGAAAAGCATGCCGATGCTGCTCTTTTTAGCACCCGCACATGGATTTGTGCCAAAACGCGTTTTAAGCATGCACATGCATCTTTTGGTAGACGCGGACGCAGTTT
>NW_027460519.1:0-63874 GCF_050947875.1 Dermacentor variabilis
CGCGTTTTAAGCATGCGCATGCATCTTTTGATAGACGCGAACGCAGTTTTCTGCAAAACCACACGATATGCATGCAAATGGTGCTTTTGGCAGAACGCGCGCGTGGATTTCTACCAAACGACGTGAAAAGCATGCCGATGCTGCTCTTTTTAGCACCCGCACATGGATTTGTGCCAAAACGCGTTTTAAGCATGCACATGCATCTTTTGGTAGACGCGGACGAAGTTTTCTGCAAAACCACACGATATGCATGCAAATGGTGCTTTTGGCAGAACGCGCGCGTGGATTTCTACCAAACGACGTGAAAAGCATGCCGATGCTGCTCTTTTAGCACCCGCACATGGATTTGTGCCAAAACGCGTTTTAAGCATGCACATGCATCTTTTGGTAGACGAGGACGCAGTTTTAAGCAAAACCACACGATATGCATGCAAATGGTGCTTTAGGCAGAACGCGCGCGTGGATTTCCACCAAACGACGTGAAAAGCATGCCGATGCTGCTCTTTTTAGCACCCGCACATGGATTTGTGCCAAAACGCGTTTTAAGCATGCACATGCATCTTTTGGTAGACGCGGACGCAGTTTTCTGCAAAACCACACGATATGCATGCAAATGGTGCTTTTGGCAGAACGCGCGCGTGGATTTCTACCAAACGACGTGAAAAGCATGCCGATGCTGCTCTTTTTAGCACCCGCACATGGATTTGTGCCAAAACGCGTTTTAAGCATGCGCATGCATCTTTTGGTAGACGCGGACGCAGTTTTCTGCAAAACCACACGATATGCATGCAAATGGTGCTTTTGGCAGAACGCGCGCGTGGATTTCTACCAAACGACGTGAAAAGCATGCCGATGCTGCTCTTTTTAGCACCCGCACATGGATTTGTGCCAAAACGCGTTTTAAGCATGCACATGCATCTTTTGGTAGACGCGGACGCAGTTTTCTTCAAAACCACACGATATGCATGCAAATGGTGCTTTTGGCAGAACGCGCGCGTGGATTTCTACCAAACGACGTGAAAAGCATGCCGATGCTGCTCTTTTTAGCACCCGCACATGAATTTGTGCCAAAACGCGTTTTAAGCATGCGCATGCATCTTTTGGTAGACGCGGACGCAGTTTTCTGCAAAACCACACGATATGCATGCAAATGGTGCTTTTGGCAGAACGCGCGCGTGGATTTCTACCAAACGACGTGAAAAGCATGCCGATGCTGCTCTTTTTAGCACCCGCACATGGATTTGTGCCAAAACGCGTTTTAAGCATGCGCATGCATCTTTTAGTAGACGCGGACGCAGTTTTCTCCAAAACCACAGGATATGCATGCAAATGGTGCTTTTGGCAGAACGCGCGCGTGGATTTCTACCAAACGACGTGAAAAGCATGCCGATGCTGCTGTTTTTAGCACCCGCACATGGATTTGTGCCAAAATGCGTTTTAAGCATGCGCATGCATCTTTTGATAGACGCGGACGCAGTTTTCTGCAAAACCACACGATATGCATGCAAATGGTGCTTTTGGCAAAACGCGCGCGTGGATTTCCACCAAACCACGTGAAAGCATGCCGATGCTGCTCTTTTTACCACCCGCACACGGATTTGTGCGAAAACGCGTTTTAAGCATGCACATGCATCTTTTGGTAGACGCGGACGCAGTTTTCTTCAAAACCACACGATATGCATGCAAATGGTGCTTTTGGCAAAACGCGCGCGTGGATTTCTACCAAACCACGTGAAAAGCATGCCGATGCTGCTCTTTTTAGCACCCGCACACGGATTTGTGCGAAAACGCGTTTTAAGCATGCACATGCATCTTTTGGTAGACGCGGACGCAGTTTTCTTCAAAACCACACGATATGAATGCAAATGGTGCTTTTGGCAGAACGCGCGCGTGGATTTCTACCAAACGACGTGAAAAGCATGCCGATGCTGCTCTTTTAGCACCCGCACATGAATTTGTGCCAAAACGCGTTTTAAGCATGCGCATGCATCTTTTGGTAGACGCGGACGCAGTTTTCTGCAAAACCACACGATATGCATGCAAATGGTGCTTTTGGCAGAACGCGCGCGTGGATTTCTACCAAACGACGCGAAAAGCATGCCGATGCTGCTCTTTTTAGCACCCGCACATGGATTTGTGCCAAAACGCGTTTTAAGCATGCGCATGCATCTTTTGATAGACGCGGACGCAGTTTTCTGCAAAACCACACGATATGCATGCAAATGGTGCTTTTGGCAGAACGCGCGCGTGGATTTCTACCAAACGACGTGAAAAGCATGCCGATGCTGCTCTTTTTAGCACCCGCACATGTATTTGTGCCAAAACGCGTTTTAAGCATGCACATGCATCTTTTGGTAGACGCGGACGCAGTTTTGTGCAAACCCACACGATATGCATGCAAATGGTGCTTTTGGCAGAACGCGCGCGTGGATTTCTACCAAACGACGTGAAAAGCATGCCGATGCTGCTCTTTTTAGCACCCGCACATGGATTTGTGCCAAAACGCGTTTTAAGCATGCGCATGCATCTTTTAGTAGACGCGGACGCAGTTTTCTCCAAAACCACAGGATATGCATGCAAATGGTGCTTTTGGCAGAACGCGCGCGTGGATTTCTACCAAACGACGTGAAAAGCATGCCGATGCTGCTGTTTTTAGCACCCGCAATGGATTTGTGCCAAAATGCGTTTTAAGCATGCGCATGCATCTTTTGATAGACGCGGACGCAGTTTTCTGCAAAACCACACGATATGCATGCAAATGGTGCTTTTGGCAAAACGCGCGCGTGGATTTCCACCAAACCACGTGAAAGCATGCCGATGCTGCTCTTTTTACCACCCGCACACGGATTTGTGCGAAAACGCGTTTTAAGCATGCACATGCATCTTTTGGTAGACGCGGACGCAGTTTTCTTCAAAACCACCCGATATGCATGCAAATGGTGCTTTTGGCAAAATGCGCGCGTGGATTTCTACCAAACCACGTGAAAAGCATGCCGATGCTGCTCTTTTTAGCACCCGGTCACGGATTTGTGCGAAAACGCGTTTTAAGCATGCACATGCATCTTTTGGTAGACGCGGACGCAGTTTTCTTCAAAACCACACGATATGAATGCAAATGGTGCTTTTGGCAGAACGCGCGCGTGGATTTCTACCAAGCGACGTGAAAAGCATGCCGATGCTGCTCTTTTTAGCACCCGCACATGAATTTGTGCCAAAACGCGTTTTAAGCATGCGCATGCATCTTTTGGTAGACGCGGACGCAGTTTTCTGCAAAACCACACGATAGGCATGCAAATGGTGCTTTTGCCAGAACGCGCGCGTGAATTTCTACCAAACGACGTGAAAAGCATGCCGATGCTGCTCTTTTTAGCACCCGCACATGGATTTGTGCCAAAACGCGTTTTAAGCATGCGCATGCATCTTTTGATAGACGCGAACGCAGTTTTCTGCAAAACCACACGATATGCATGCAAATGGTGCTTTTGGCAGAACGCGCGCGTGGATTTCTACCAAACGACGTGAAAAGCATGCCGATGCTGCTCTTTTTAGCACCCGCACATGGATTTGTGCCAAAACGCGTTTTAAGCATGCACATGCATCTTTTGTAGACGCGGACGCAGTTTTCTGCAAAACCACACGATATGCATGCAAATGGTGCTTTTGGCAGAACGCGCGCGTGGATTTCTACCAAACGACGTGAAAAGCATGCCGATGCTGCTCTTTTTAGCACCCGCACATGGATTTGTGCCAAAACGCGTTTTAAGCATGCACATGCATCTTTTGGTAGACGAGGACGCAGTTTAAGCAAAACCACACGATATGCATGCAAATGGTGCTTTTGGCAGAACGCGCGCGTGGATTTCCACCAAACGACGTGAAAAGCATGCCGATGCTGCTCTTTTTAGCACCCGCACATGGATTTGTGCCAAAACGCGTTTTAAGCATGCGCATGCATCATTTGGTAGACGCGGACGCAGTTTTCTGCAAAACCACACGATATGCATGCAAATGGTGCTTTTGGCAGAATGCGCGCGTGGATTTCCACCAAACGACGTGAAAAGCATGCCGATGCTGCTCTTTTTAGCACCCGCACATGGATTTGTGCCAAAACGCGTTTTAAGCATGCGCATGCATCTTTTGATAGACGCGGACGCAGTTTTCTGCAAAACCACACGATATGCATGCAAATGGTGCTTTTGGCAGAACGCGCGCGTGGATTTCTAGCAAACGACGTGAAAAGCATGCCGATGCTGCTCTTTTTAGCACCCGCACATGGATTTGCGCCAAAACGCGTTTTAAGCATGCACATGCATCTTTTGGTAGACGCGGACGCAGTTTTGTGCAAAACCACACGATATGCATGCAAATGGTGCTTTTGGCAGAACGCGCGCGTGATTTCTACCAAACGACGTGAAAAGCATGCCGATGCTGCTCTTTTTAGCACCCGCACATGGATTTGTGCCAAAACGCGTTTTAAGCATGCACATGCATCTTTTGGTAGACGCGGACGCAGTTTTCTGCAAAACCACACGATATGCATGCAAATGGTGCTTTTGGCAGAACGCGCGCGTGGATTTCTACCAAACGACGTGAAAAGCATGCCGATGCTGCTCTTTTTAGCACCCGCACATGGATTTGTGCCAAAACGCGTTTTAAGCATGCGCATGCATCTTTTAGTAGACGCGGACGCAGTTTTCTCCAAAACCACACGATATGCATGCAAATGGTGCTTTTGGCAGAACGCGCGCGTGGATTTCTACCAAACGACGTGAAAAGCATGCCGATGCTGCTGTTTTTAGCACCCGCACATTGATTTGTGCCAAAATGCGTTTTAAGCATGCGCATGCATCTTTTGATAGACGCGGACGCAGTTTTCTGCAAAACCACACGATATGCATGCAAATGGTGCTTTTGGCAGAACGCGCGCGTGGATTTCTACCAAACGACGTGAAAAGCATGCCGATGCTGCTGTTTTTAGCACCCGCACATGGATTTGTGCCAAAATGCGTTTTAAGCATGCGCATGCATCTTTTGGTAGACGCGGACGCAGTTTTCTGCAAAACCACACGATATGCATGCAAATGGTGCTTTTGGCAGAACGCGCGCGTGGATTTCTACCAAACGACGTGAAAAGCATGCCGATGCTGCTCTTTTTAGCACCCGCACATGGATTTTCGCCAAAACGCGTTTTAAGCATGCGCATGCATCTTTTGGTAGACGCGGACGCAGTTTTCTGCAAAACCACACGATATGCATGCAAATGGTGCTTTTGGCAGAACGCGCGCGTGGATTTCTACCAAACGACGTGAAAAGCATGCCGATACTGCTCTTTTTAGCACCCGCACATGGATTTGTGCCAAAACGCGTTTTAAGCATGCGCATGCATCTTTTGGTAGACGCGGACGCAGTTTTCTGCAAAACCACACGATATGCATGCAAATGGTGTTTTTGGCAGAACGCGCGCGTGGATTTCTACCAAACGACGTGGAAAGCATGCCGATGCTGCTCTTTTTAGCACCCGCACAAGGATTTGTGCCAAAACGCGTTTTAAGCATGCGCATGCATCTTTTGGTAGACGCGGACACAGTTTTCTGCAAAACCACACGACGTGCATGCAAATGGTGCTTTTGGCAGAACGCGCGCGTGGATTTCTACCAAACGACGTGAAAAGCATGCCGATGCTGCTCTTTTTAGCACCCGCACATGGATTTGTGCCAAAATGCGTTTCAACCATGCGCATGCATCTTTTGGTAGACGCGGACGCAGTTTTCTGCAAAACCACACGATATGCATGCAAATGGTGCTTTTGGCAAAACGCGCGCGTGGATTTCTACCAAAGCACGTGAAAAGCATGCCGATGCTGCTCTTTTTAGCACCCGCACATGGATTTGTGCGAAAACGCGTTTTAAGCATGCACATGCATCTTTTGGTAGACCCGGACGCAGTTTTCTGCAAAACCACACGATATGCATGCAAATGGTGCTTTTGGCAGAACGCGCGCGTGGATTTCTACCAAATGACGTGAAAAGCATGCCGATGCTGCTCTTTTTAGCACCCGCACATGGATTTGTGCCAAAACGCGTTTTAAGCATGCGCATGCATCTTTTGGTAGACGCGGACGCAGTTTTCTGCAAAACCACACGATATGCATGCAAATGGTGCTTTTGGCAGAACGCGCGCGTGGATTTCTACCAAACGACGTGAAAAGCATGCCGATGCTGCTCTTTTTAGCACCCGCACATGAATTTGTGCCAAAACGCATTTTAAGCATGCGCATGCATCTTTTGGTAGACGCGGACGCAGTTTTCTGCAAGACCACACGATATGCATGCAAATGGTGCTTTTCGCAGAACGCGCGCGTGGATTTCTACCAAACGACGTGAAAAGCATGCCGATGCTGCTCTTTTTAGCACCCGCACATGAATTTGTGCCAAAACGCATTTTAAGCATGCGCATGCATCTTTTGGTAGACGCGGACGCAGTTTTCTGCAAGACCACACGATATGCATGCAAATGGTGCTTTTGGCAGAACGCGCGCGTGGATTTCTACCAAACGACGTGAAAAGCATGCCGATGCTGCTGTTTTTAGCACCCGCACATGGATTTGTGCCAAAATGCGTTTTAAGCATGCGCATGCATCTTTTGGTAGACGCGGACGCAGTTTTCTGCAAAACCACACGATATGCATGCTAATGGTGCGTTTGGCAAAACGCGCGCGTGGATTTCTACCAAACCACGTGAAAAGCATGCCGATGCTGCTCTTTTTAGCACCCGCACATGGATTTGTGCGAAAACGCGTTTTAAGCATGCACATTCATCTTTTGGTAGACGCGGACGCAGTTTTCTGCAAAACCACACGATATGCATGCAAATGGTGCTTTTGGCAGAACGCGCGCGTGGATTTCTACCAAACGACGTGAAAAGCATGCCGATGCTGCTCTTTTTAGCACCCGCACATGGATTTGTGCCCAAACGCGTTTTAAGCATGCGCATGCATCTTTTGGTAGACGCGGACGCAGTTTTCTGCAAAACCACACGATATGCATGCAAATGGTGCTTTTGGCAGAACGCGCGCGTAGATTTCTACCAAACGACGTGAAAAGCGTGCCGATGCTGCTCTTTTTAGCACCCGCACATGGATTTGTGCCAAAACGCGTTTTAAGCATGCGCATGCATCTTTTGATAGACGCGGACGCAGTTTTCTGCAAAACCACACGATATGCATGCAAATGGTGCTTTTGGCAGAACGCGCGCGTGGATTTCTACCAAACGACGTGAAAAGCATGCCGATGCTGCTCTTTTTAGCACCCGCACATGGATTTGTGCCAAAACGCGTTTTAAGCATGCACATGCATCTTTTGGTAGACGCGGACGCAGTTTTCTGCAAAACCACACGATATGCATGCAAATGGTGCTTTTGGCAGAACGCGCGCGTGGATTTCCACCAAACGACGTGAAAAGCATGCCGATGCTGCCCTTTTTAGCACCCGCACATGGATTTGTGCCAAAACGCGTTTTAAGCATGCGCATGCATCATTTGGTAGACGCGGACGCAGTTTTCTGCAAAACCACACGATATGCATGCAAATGGTGCTTTTGGCAGAATGCGCGCGTGGATTTCCACCAAGCGACGTGAAAAGCATGCCGATACTGCTCTTTTTAGCACCCGCACATGGATTTGTGCCAAAACGCGTTTTAAGCAATCGCATGCATCTTTTGGTAGACGCGGACGCAGTTTTGTGCTAAACCACACGATATGCATGCAAATGGTGCTTTTGGCAGCACGCGCGCGTGGATTTCTACCAAACGACGTGAAAAGCTTGCCGATGCTGCTCTTTTTAGCAGCCGCACATGGATTTGTGCCAAAACGCGTTTTAAGCATGCGCATGCATCTTTTGGTAGACGCGGACGCAGTTAAAACCACACGATATGCATGCAAATGGTGCTTTTGGCAGAACGCGCGCGTGGATTTCCACCAAACGACGTGAAAAGCATGCCGATGCTGCTCTTTTTAGCACCCGCACATGGATTTGTGCCAAAACGCGTTTTAAGCATGCGCATGCATCTTTTGATAGACGCGGACGCAGTTTTCTGCAAAACCACACGATATGCATGCAAATGGTGCTTTTGGCAGAACGCGCGCGTGGATTTCTACCAAACGACGTGAAAAGCATGCTGATGCTGCTCTTTTTAGCACCCGCACATGGATTTGTGCCAAAACGCGTTTTAAGCATGCACATGCATCTTTTGGTAGACGCGGACGCAGTTTTGTGCAAAACCACACGATATGCATGCAAATGGTGCTTTTGGCAGAACGCGCGCGTGGATTTCTACCAAACGACGTGAAAAGCATGCCGATGCTGCTCTTTTTAGCACCCGCACATGGATTTGTGCCAAAACGCGTTTTAAGCATGCACATGCATCTTTTGGTAGAAGCGGACGAAGTTTTCTGCAAAACCACACGATATGCATGCAAATGGTGCTTTTGGCAGAACGCGCGCGTGGATTTCTACCAAACGACGTGAAAAGCATGCCGATGCTGCTCTTTTTAGCACCCGCACATGGATTTGTGCCAAAACGCGTTTTAAGCATGCGCATGCATCTTTTGGTAGACGCGGACGCAGTTAAAACCACACGATATGCATGCAAATGGTGCTTTTGGCAGAACGCGCGCGTGGATTTCCACCAAACGACGTGAAAAGCATGCCGATGCTGCTCTTTTTAGCACCCGCACATGGATTTGTGCCAAAACGCGTTTTAAGCATGCGCATGCATCATTTGGTAGACGCGGACGCAGTTTTCTGCAAAACCACACGATATGCATGCAAATGGTGCTTTTGGCAGAATGCGCGCGTGGATTTCCACCAAACGACGTGAAAAGCATGCCGATGCTGCTCTTTTTAGCACCCGCACATGGATTTGTGCCAAAACGCGTTTTAAGCATGCGCATGCATCTTTTGATAGACGCGGACGCAGTTTTCTGCAAAACCACACGATATGCATGCAAATGGTGCTTTTGGCAGAACGCGCGCGTGGATTTCTACCAAACGACGTGAAAAGCATGCCGATGCTGCTCTTTTTAGCACCCGCACATGGATTTGCGCCAAACGCGTTTTAAGCATGCACATGCATCTTTTGGTAGACGCGGACGCAGTTTTGTGCAAAACCACACGATATGCATGCAAATGGTGCTTTTGGCAGAACGCGCGCGTGGATTTCTACCAAACGACGTGAAAAGCATGCCGATGCTGCTCTTTTTAGCACCCGCACATGGATTTGTGCCAAAACGCGTTTTAAGCATGCACATGCATCTTTTGGTAGACGCGGACGAAGTTTTCTGCAAAACCACACGATATGCATGCAAATGGTGCTTTTGGCAGAACGCGCGCGTGGATTTCTACCAAACGACGTGAAAAGCATGCCGATGCTGCTCTTTTTAGCACCCGCACATGGATTTTCGCCAAAACGCGTTTTAAGCATGCGCATGCATCTTTTGGTAGACGCGGACGCAGTTTTCTGCAAAACCACACGATATGCATGCAAATGGTGCTTTTGGCAGAACGCGCGCGTGGATTTCCACCAAACGACGTGAAAAGCATGCCGATGCTGCTCTTTTTAGCACCCGCACATGGATTTGTGCCAAAACGCGTTTTAAGCATGCGCATGCATCATTTGGTAGACGCGGACGCAGTTTTCTGCAAAACCACACGATATGCATGCAAATGGTGCTTTTGGCAGAATGCGCGCGTGGATTTCCACCAAACGACGTGAAAAGCATGCCGATGCTGCTCTTTTTAGCACCCGCACATGGATTTGTGCCAAAACGCGTTTTAAGCATGCGCATGCATCTTTTGATAGACGCGGACGCAGTTTTCTGCAAAACCACACGATATGCATGCAAATGGTGCTTTTGGCAGAACGCGCGCGTGGATTTCTACCAAACGACGTGAAAAGCATGCCGATGCTGCTCTTTTTAGCACCCGCACATGGATTTGCGCCAAAACGCGTTTTAAGCATGCACATGCATCTTTTGGTAGACGCGGACGCAGTTTTGTGCAAAACCACACGATATGCATGCAAATGGTGCTTTTGGCAGAACGCGCGCGTGGATTTCTACCAAACGACGTGAAAAGCATGCCGATGCTGCTCTTTTTAGCACCCGCACATGGATTTGTGCCAAAACGCGTTTTAAGCATGCACATGCATCTTTTGGTAGACGCGGACGAAGTTTTCTGCAAAACCACACGATATGCATGCAAATGGTGCTTTTGGCAGAACGCGCGCGTGGATTTCTACCAAACGACGTGAAAAGCATGCCGATGCTGCTCTTTTTAGCACCCGCACATGGATTTTCGCCAAAACGCGTTTTAAGCATGCGCATGCATCTTTTGGTAGACGCGGACGCAGTTTTCTGCAAAACCACACGATATGCATGCAAATGGTGCTTTTGGCAGAACGCGCGCGTGGATTTCTACCAAACGACGTGAAAAGCATGCCGATGCTGCTCTTTTTAGCACCCGCACATGGATTTGTGCCAAAACGCGTTTTAAGCATGCGCATGCATCTTTTAGTAGACGCGGACGCAGTTTTCTCCAAAACCACACGATATGCATGCAAATGGTGCTTTTGGCAGAACGCGCGCGTGGATTTCTACCAAACGACGTGAAAAGCATGCCGATGCTGCTGTTTTTAGCACCCGCACATTGATTTGTGCCAAAATGCGTTTTAAGCATGCGCATGCATCTTTTGATAGACGCGGACGCAGTTTTCTGCAAAACCACACGATATGCATGCAAATGGTGCTTTTGGCAGAACACGCGCGTGGATTTCTACCAAACGACGTGAAAAGCATGCCGATGCTGCTGTTTTTAGCACCCGCACATGGATTTGTGCCAAAATGCGTTTTAAGCATGCGCATGCATCTTTTGGTAGACGCGGACGCAGTTTTCTGCAAAACCACACGATATGCATGCAAATGGTGCTTTTGGCAGAACGCGCGCGTGGATTTCTACCAAACGACGTGAAAAGCATGCCGATGCTGCTCTTTTTAGCACCCGCACATGGATTTTCGCCAAAACGCGTTTTAAGCATGCGCATGCATCTTTTGGTAGACGCGGACGCAGTTTTCTGCAAAACCACACGATATGCATGCAAATGGTGCTTTTGGCAGAACGCGCGCGTGGATTTCTACCAAACGACGTGAAAAGCATGCCGATGCTGCTCTTTTTAGCACCCGCACATGGATTTGTGCCAAAACGCGTTTTAAGCATGCGCATGCATCTTTTGGTAGACGCGGACGCAGTTTTCTGCAAAACCACACGATATGCATGCAAATGGTGCTTTTGGCAGAACGCGCGCGTGGATTTCTACCAAACGACGTGGAAAGCATGCCGATGCTGCTCTTTTTAGCACCCGCACAAGGATTTGTGCCAAAACGCGTTTTAAGCATGCACATGCATCTTTTGGTAGACGCGGACACAGTTTTCTGCAAAACCACACGACGTGCATGCAAATGGTGCTTTTGGCAGAACGCGCGCGTGGATTTCTACCAAACGACGTGAAAAGCATGCCGATGCTGCTCTTTTTAGCACCCGCACATGGATTTGTGCCAAAACGCGTTTTAAGCATGCGCATGCATCTTTTGGTAGACGCGGACGCAGTTTTCTGCAAAACCACACGATATGCATGCAAATGGTGCTTTTGGCAGAACGCGCGTGGATTTCTACCAAACGACGTGAAAAGCATGCCGATGCTGCTCTTTTTAGCACCCGCACATGGATTTGTGCCAAAACGCGTTTTAAGCATGCACATGCATCTTTTGGTAGACGCGGACGCAGTTTTCTGCAAAACCACACGATATGCATGCAAATGGTGCTTTTAGCAGAACGCGCGCGTGGATTTCTACCAAACGACGTGAAAAGCATGCCGATGCTGCTCTTTTTAGCACCCGCACATGGATTTGTGCCAAAACGCGTTTTAAGCATGCACATGCATCTTTTGGTAGACGCGGACGCAGTTTTCTGCAAAACCACACGATATGCATGCAAATGGTGCTTTTGGCAGAACGCGCGCGTGGATTTCTACCAAACGACGTGAAAAGCATGCCGATGCTGCTCTTTTTAGCACCCGCACATGGATTTGTGCCAAAATGCGTTTCAACCATGCGCATGCATCTTTTGGTAGACGCGGACGCAGTTTTCTGCAAAACCACACGATATGCATGCAAATGGTGCTTTTGGCAAAACGCGCGCGTGGATTTCTACCAAAGCACGTGAAAAGCATGCCGATGCTGCTCTTTTTAGCACCCGCACATGGATTTGTGCGAAAACGCGTTTTAAGCATGCACATGCATCTTTTGGTAGACCCGGACGCAGTTTTCTGCAAAACCACACGATAAGCATGCAAATGGTGCTTTTGGCAAAACGCGCGCGTGGATTTCTACCAAACCACGTGAAAAGCATGCCGATGCTGCTCTTTTTAGCACCCGCACATGGATTTGTGCGAAAACGCGTTTTAAGCATGCACATGCATCTTTTGGTAGACGCGGACGCAGTTTTCTGCAAAACCACACATTATGCATGCAAATGGTGCTTTTGGCAGAACGCGCGCGTGGATTTCTACCAAACGACGTGAAAAGCATGCCGATGCTGCTCTTTTTAGCACCCGCACATGGATTTGTGCCCAAACGCGTTTTAAGCATGCGCATGCATCTTTTGGTAGACGCGGACGCAGTTTTCTGCAAAACCACACGATATGCATGCAAATGGTGCTTTTGGCAGAACGCGCGCGTAGATTTCTACCAAACGACGTGAAAAGCGTGCCGATGCTGCTCTTTTTAGCACCCGCACATGGATTTGTGCTAAAACGCGTTTTAAGCATGCGCATGCATCTTTTGGTAGACGCGGACGCAGTTTTCTGCAAAACCACACGATATGCATGCAAATGGTGCTTTTGCCAGAACGCGCGCGTGGATTTCTACTAAACGACGTGAAAAGCATGCCGATGCTGCTCTTTTTAGCACCCGCACATGGATTTGTGCCAAAACGCGTTTTAAGCATGCGCATGCATCTTTTGATAGACGCGAACGCAGTTTTCTGCAAAACCACACGATATGCATGCAAATGGTGCTTTTGGCAGAACGCGCGCGTGGATTTCTACCAAACGACGTGAAAAACATGCCGATGCTGCTCTTTTTAGCACCCGCACATGGATTTGTGCCAAAACGCGTTTTAAGCATGCACATGCATCTTTTGGTAGACGCGGACGCAGTTTTCTGCAAAACCACACGATATGCATGCAAATGGTGCTTTTGGCAGAACACGCGCGTGGATTTCTACCAAACGACGTGAAAAGCATGCCGATGCTGCTCTTTTTAGCACCCGCACATGGATTTGTGCCAAAACGCGTTTTAAGCATGCACATGCATCTTTTGGTAGACGCGGACGCAGTTTTCTGCAAAACCACACGATATGCATGCAAATGGTGCTTTTGGCAGAACGCGCGCGTGGATTTCCACCAAACGACGTGAAAAGCATGCCGATGCTGCTCTTTTTAGCACCCGCACATGGATTTGTGCCAAAACGCGTTTTAAGCATGCGCATGCATCATTTGGTAGACGTGGACGCAGTTTTCTGCAAAACCACACGATATGCATGCAAATGGTGCTTTTGGCAGAATGCGCGCGTGGATTTCCACCAAACGACGTGAAAAGCATGCCGATGCTGCTCTTTTTAGCACCCGCACATGGATTTGTGCCAAAACGCTTTTTAAGCATGCGCATGCATCTTTTGATAGACGCGGACGCAGTTTTCTGCAAAACCACACGATATGCATGCAAATGGTGCTTTTGGCAGAACGCGCGCGTGGATTTCTACCAAACGACGTGAAAAGCATGCCGATGCTGCTCTTTTTAGCACCCGCACATGGATTTGTGCCAAAACGCGTTTTAAGCATGCACATGCATCTTTTGGTAGACGCGGACGAAGTTTTCTGCAAAACCACACGATATGCATGCAAATGGTGCTTTTGGCAGAACGCGCGCGTGGATTTCTACCAAACGACGTGAAAAGCATGCCGATGCTGCTCTTTTTAGCACCCGCACATGGAATTCGCCAAAACGCGTTTTAAGCATGCGCATGCATCTTTTGGTAGACGCGGACGCAGTTTTCTGCAAAACCACACGATATGCATGCAAATGGTGCTTTTAGCAGAACGCGCGCGTGGATTTCTACCAAACGACGCAAAAAGCATGCCGATGCTGCTCTTTTTAGCACACGCACATGGATTTGTGCCAAAACGCGTTTTAAGCATGCACATGCATCTTTTGGTAGACGCGGACGCAGTTTTCTGCAAAACCACACGACATGCATGCAAATGGTGCTTTTCGCAGAACGCGCGCGTGGATTTCCACCAAACGACGTGAAAAGCATGCCGATGCTGCTCTTTTTAGCACCCGCACATGGATTTGTGCCAAAACGCGTTTTAAGCATGCACATGCATCATTTGGTAGACGCGGACGCAGTTTTCTGCAAAACCACACGATATGCATGCAAATGGTGCTTTTGGCAAGAACGCGAGCGTGGATTTCTACCAAACGACGTGAAAAGCATGCGGATGCTGCTCTTTTTAGCACCCGCACATGGATTTGTGCCAAAACGCGTTTTCAGCATGCACATGCATCTTTTGGTAGACGCGGACGCAGTTTTCTGCAAAACCACACGATATGCATGCAAATGGTGCTTTTGGCAGAACGCGCGCGTGCATTTCTACCAAACGACGTGAAAAGCATGCCGATGCTGCTCTTTTTAGCACCCGCACATGGATTTGTGCCAAAACGCGTTTTAAGTATGCACATGCATATTTTGGTAGACGCGGACGCAGTTTTCTGCAAAACCACACGATATGCATGGTAATGGTGCTGTTGGCAGAACCCGCGCGTGGATTTCTACCAAACGACGTGAAAAGCATGCCGATGCTGCTCTTTTTAGCACCCGCACATGGATTTGTGCCAAAACGCGTTTTAAGCATGCACATGCATATTTTGGTAGACGCGGACGCAGTTTTCTGCAAAACCACACGATATGCATGCAAATGCTGCTTTTGGCAGAACGCGCGCGTGGATTTCTACCAAACGACGTGAAAAGCATGCCGATGCTGCTCTTTTTAGGACCCGCACATGGATTTGTGCCAAAACGCGTTTTAAGCATGCACATGCATCTTTTGGTAGACGCGGACGCAGTTTTCTGCAAAACCACACGATATGCATGCAAATGGTGCTTTTGGCAGAACGCGCGCGTGGATTTCTACCAAACGACGTGAAAAGCATGCCGATGCTGCTCTTTTTAGCACCCGCACATGGATTTGTGCCAAAACGCGTTTTAAGCATGCACATGCATCTTTTGGTAGACGCGGACGCAGTTTTCTGCAAAACCACACGACATGCATGCAAATGGTGCTTTTGGCAGAACGCGCGCGTGGATTTCCACCAAACGACGTGAAAAGCATGCCGATGCTGCTCTTTTTAGCACCCGCACATGGATTTGTGCCAAAACGCGTTTTAAGCATGCGCATGCATCATTTGGTAGACGCGGACGCAGTTTTCTGCAAAACCTCACGATATGCATGCAAATGGTGCTTTTGGCAAGAACGCGCGCGTGGATTTCTACCAAACGACGTGAAAAGCATGCGGATGCTGCTCTTTTTAGCACCCGCACATGGATTTGTGCCAAAACGCGTTTTCAGCATGCCCATGCATCTTTTGGTAGACGCGGACGCAGTTTTCTGCAAAACCACACGATATGCATGCAAATGGTGCTTTTGGCAGAACGCGCGCGTGCATTTCCACCAAACGACGTGAAAAGCATGCCGATGCTGCTCTTTTTAGCGCCCGCACATGGATTTGTGCCAAAACGCGTTTTAAGTATGCACATGCATCTTTTGGTAGACGCGGACGCAGTTTTCTGCAAAACGACACGATATGCATGTTAATGGTGCTGTTGGCAGAACGCGCGCGTGGATTTCTACCAAACGACGTGAAAAGCATGCCGATGCTGCTCTTTTTAGCACCCGCACATGGATTTGTGCCAAAACGCGTTTTAAGCATGCACATGCATCTTTTGGTAGACGCGGACGCAGTTTTCTGCAAAACCACACGATATGCATGCAAATGGTGCTTTTGGCAGAACGCGCGCGTGGATTTCTACCAAACGACGTGAAAAGCATGCCGATGCTGCTCTTTTTAGCACCCGCACATGGATTTGTGCCAAAACGCGTTTTAAGCATGCACATGCATCTTTTGGTAGACGCGGACGCAGTTTTCTGCAAAACCACACGATATGCATGCAAATGGTGCTTTTGGCAGAACGCGCGCGTGGATTTCTACCAAACGACGTGAAAAGCATGCCGATGCTGCTCTTTTTAGCACCCGCACATGGATTTGTGCCAAAACGCGTTTTAAGCATGCACATGCATCTTTTGGTAGACGCGGACGCAGTTTTCTGCAAAACCACACGATATGCATGCAAATGGTGCTTTTGGCAGAACGCGCGCGTGGATTTCTACCAAACGACGTGAAAATCATGCCGATGCTGCTCTTTTTAGCACCCGCACATGGATTTGTGCCAAAACGCGTTTTAAGCATGCGCATGCATCATTTGGTAGACGTGGACGCAGTTTTCTGCAAAACCACACGATATGCATGCAAATGGTGCTTTTGGCAGAATGCGCGCGTGGATTTCCACCAAACGACGTGAAAAGCATGCCGACGCTGCTCTTTTTAGCACCCGCACATGGATTTGTGCCAAAACGCGTTTTAAGCATGCGCATGCATCTTTTGATAGACGCGGACGCAGTTTTCTGCAAAACCACACGATATGCATGCAAATGGTGCTTTTGGCAGAACGCGCGCGTGGATTTCTACCAAACGACGTGAAAAGCATGCCGATGCTGCTCTTTTTAGCACCCGCACATGGATTTGTGCCAAAACGCGTTTTAAGCATGCACATGCATCTTTTGGTAGACGCGGACGAAATTTTCTGCAAAACCACACGATATGCATGCAAATGGTGCTTTTGGCAGAACGCGCGCGTGGATTTCTACCAAACGACGTGAAAAGCATGCCGATGCTGCTCTTTTTAGCACCCGCACATGGATTTTCGCCAAAACGCGTTTTAAGCATGCGCATGCATCTTTTGGTAGACGCGGACGCAGTTTTCTGCAAAACCACGCGATATGCATGCAAATGGTGCTTTTGGCAGAACGCGCGCGTGGATTTCTACCAAACGACGTGAAAAGCATGCCGATGCTGCTCTTTTTAGCACCCGCACATGGATTTGTGCCAAAACGCGTTTTAAGCATGTGCATGCATCTTTTGGTAGACGCGGACGCAGTTTTCTGCAAAACCACACGATATGCATGCAAATGGTGCTTTTGGCAGAACGCGCGCGTGGATTTCTACCAAACGACGCAAAAAGCATGCCGATGCTGCTCTTTTTAGCACGCGCACATGGATTTGTGCCAAAACGCGTTTTAAGCATGCACATGCATCTTTTGGTAGACGCGGACGCAGTTTTCTGCAAAACCACACGACATGCATGCAAATGGTGCTTTTCGCAGAACGCGCGCGTGGATTTCCACCAAACGACGTGAAAAGCATGCCGATGCTGCTCTTTTTAGCACCCGCACATTGATTTGTGCCAAAACGCGTTTTAAGCATGCACATGCATCTTTTGGTAGACGCGGACGCAGTTTTCTGCAAAACCACACGATATGCATGCAAATGGTGCTTTTGGCAGAACGCGCGCGTGGATTTCTACCAAACGACGTGAAAAGCATGCCGATGCTGCTCTTTTTAGCACCCGCACATGGATTTGTGCCAAAACGCGTTTTAAGCATGCACATGCATCTTTTGGTAGACGCGGACGCAGTTTTCTGCAAAACCACACGATATGCATGCAAATGGTGCTTTTGGCAGAACGCGCGCGTGGATTTCCACCAAACGACGTGAAAAGCATGCCGATGCTGCTCTTTTTAGCACCCGCACATGGATTTGTGCCAAAATGCGTTTTAAGCATGCGCATGCATCATTTGGTAGACGTGGACGCAGTTTTCTGCAAAACCACACGATATGCATGCAAATGGTGCTTTTGGCAGAATGCGCGCGTGGATTTCCACCAAACGACGTGAAAAGCATGCCGATGCTGCTCTTTTTAGCACCCGCACATGGATTTGTGCCAAAACGCGTTTTAAGCATGCGCATGCATCTTTTGATAGACGCGGACGCAGTTTTCTGCAAAACCACACGATATGCATGCAAATGGTGCTTTTGGCAGAACGCGCGCGTGGATTTCTACCAAACGACGTGAAAAGCATGCCGATGCTGCTCTTTTTAGCACCCGCACATGGATTTGTGCCAAAACGCGTTTTAAGCATGCACATGCATCTTTTGGTAGACGCGGACGAAGTTTTCTGCAAAACCACACGATATGCATGCAAATGGTGCTTTTGGCAGAACGCGCGCGTGGATTTCTACCAAACGACGTGAAAAGCATGCCGATGCTGCTCTTTTTAGCACCCGCACATGGATTTTCGCCAAAACGCGTTTTAAGCATGCGCATGCATCTTTTGGTAGACGCGGACGCAGTTTCCTGCAAAACCACACGATATGCATGCAAATGGTGCTTTTGGCAGAACGCGCGCGTGGATTTCTACCAAACGACGTGAAAAGCATGCCGATGCTGCTCTTTTTAGCACCCGCACATGGATTTGTGCCAAAACGCGTTTTAAGCATGTGCATGCATCTTTTGGTAGACGCGGACGCAGTTTTCTGCAAAACCACACGATATGCATGCAAATGGTGCTTTTGGCAGAACGCGGGCGTGGATTTCCACCAAACGACGTGAAAAGCATGCCGATGCTGCTCTTTTTAGCACCCGCACATGGATTTGTGCCAAAACGCGTTTTAAGCATGCGCATGCATCATTTGGTAGACGTGGACGCAGTTTTCTGCAAAACCACACGATATGCATGCAAATGGTGCTTTTGGCAGAACGCGCGCGTGGATTTCTACCAAACGACGCAAAAAGCATGCCGATGCTGCTCTTTTTAGCACCCGCACATGGATTTGTGCCAAAACGCGTTTTAAGCATGCACATGCATCTTTTGGTAGACGCGGACGCAGTTTTCTGCAAAACCACACGACATGCATGCAAATGGTGCTTTTCGCAGAACGCGCGCGTGGATTTCCACCAAACGACGTGAAAAGCATGCCGATGCTGCTCTTTTTAGCACCCGCACATGGATTTGTGCCAAAACGCGTTTTAAGCATGCGCATGCATCATTTGGTAGACGCGGACGCAGTTTTCTGCAAAACCACACGATATGCATGCAAATGGTGCTTTTGGCAAGAACGCGAGCGTGGATTTCTACCAAACGACGTGAAAAGCATGCGGATGCTGCTCTTTTTAGCACCCGCCCATGGATTTGTGCCAAAACGCGTTTTCAGCATGCACATGCATCTTTTGGTAGACGCGGACGCAGTTTTCTGCAAAACCACACGATATGCATGCAAATGGTGCTTTTGGCAGAACGCGCGCGTGCATTTCTACCAAACGACGTGAAAAGCATGCCGATGCTGCTCTTTTTAGCACCCGCACATGGATTTGTGCCAAAACGCGTTTTAAGTATGCACATGCATATTTTGGTAGACGCGGACGCAGTTTTCTGCAAAACCACACGATATGCATGGTAATGGTGCTGTTGGCAGAACGCGCGCGTGGATTTCTACCAAACGACGTGAAAAGCATGCCGATGCTGCTCTTTTTAGCACCCGCACATGGATTTGTGCCAAAACGCGTTTTAAGCATGCACATGCATATTTTGGTAGACGCGGACGCAGTTTTCTGCAAAACCACACGATATGCATGCAAATGGTGCTTTTGGCAGAACGCGCGCGTGGATTTTTACCAAACGACGTGAAAAGCATGCCGATGCTGCTCTTTTTAGGACCCGCACATGGATTTGTGCCAAAACGCGTTTTTAGCATGCACATGCATCTTTTGGTAGACGCGGACGCAGTTTTCTGCAAAACCACACGATATGCATGCAAATGGTGCTTTTGGCAGAACGCGCGCGTGGATTTCTACCGAACGACGTGAAAAGCATGCCGATGCTGCTCTTTTTAGCACCCGCACATGGATTTGTGCCAAAACGCGTTTTAAGCATGCACATGCATCTTTTGGTAGACGCGGACGCAGTTTTCTGCAAAACCACACGACATGCATGCAAATGGTGCTTTTGGCAGAACGCGCGCGTGGATTTCCACCAAACGACGTGAAAAGCATGCCGATGCTGCTCTTTTTAGCACCCGCACATGGATTTGTGCCAAAACGCGTTTTAAGCATGCGCATGCATCATTTGGTAGACGCGGACGCAGTTTTCTGCAAAACCACACGATATGCATGCAAATGGTGCTTTTGGCAAGAACGCGCGCGTGGATTTCTACCAAACGACGTGAAAAGCATGCGGATGCTGCTCTTTTTAGCACCCGCACATGGATTTGTGCCAAAACGCGTTTTCAGCATGCCCATGCATCTTTTGGTAGACGCGGACGCAGTTTTCTGCAAAACCACACGATATGCATGCAAATGGTGCTTTTGGCAGAACGCGCGCGTGCATTTCCACCAAACGACGTGAAAAGCATGCCGATGCTGCTCTTTTTAGCACCCGCACATGGATTTGTGCCAAAACGCGTTTTAAGTATGCACATGCATCTTTTGGTAGACGCGGACGCAGTTTTCTGCAAAACGACACGATATGCATATTAATGGTGCTGTTGGCAGAACGCGCGCGTGGATTTCTACCAAATGACGTGAAAAGCATGCCGATGCTGCTCTTTTTAGCACCCGCACATGGATTTGTGCCAAAACGCGTTTTAAGCATGCACATGCATCTTTTGGTAGACGCGGACGCAGTTTTCTGCAAAACCACACGATATGCATGCGAATGGTGCTTTTGGCAGAACGCACGCGTGGATTTCTACCAAACGACGTGAAAAGCATGCCGATGCTGCTCTTTTTAGCACCCGCACATGGATTTGTGCCAAAACGCGTTTTAAGCATGCACATGCATCTTTTGGTAGACGCGGACGAAGTTTTCTGCAAAACCACACGATATGCATGCAAATGGTGCTTTTGGCAGAACGCGCGCGTGGATTTCTACCAAACGACGTGAAAAGCATGCCGATGCTGCTCTTTTTAGCACCCGCACATGGATTTTCGCCAAAACGCGTTTTAAGCATGCGCATGCATCTTTTGGTAGACGCGGACGCAGTTTCCTGCAAAACCACACGATATGCATGCAAATGGTGCTTTTGGCAGAACGCGCGCGTGGATTTCTACCAAACGACGTGAAAAGCATGCCGATGCTGCTCTTTTTAGCACCCGCACATGGATTTGTGCCAAAACGCGTTTTAAGCATGTGCATGCATCTTTTGGTAGACGCGGACGCAGTTTTCTGCAAAACCACACGATATGCATGCAAATGGTGCTTTTGGCAGAACGCGGGCGTGGATTTCCACCAAACGACGTGAAAAGCATGCCGATGCTGCTCTTTTTAGCACCCGCACATGGATTTGTGCCAAAACGCGTTTTAAGCATGCGCATGCATCATTTGGTAGACGTGGACGCAGTTTTCTGCAAAACCACACGATATGCATGCAAATGGTGCTTTTGGCAGAACGCGCGCGTGGATTTCTACCAAACGACGCAAAAAGCATGCCGATGCTGCTCTTTTTAGCACCCGCACATGGATTTGTGCCAAAACGCGTTTTAAGCATGCACATGCATCTTTTGGTAGACGCGGACGCAGTTTTCTGCAAAACCACACGACATGCATGCAAATGGTGCTTTTCGCAGAACGCGCGCGTGGATTTCCACCAAACGACGTGAAAAGCATGCCGATGCTGCTCTTTTTAGCACCCGCACATGGATTTGTGCCAAAACGCGTTTTAAGCATGCGCATGCATCATTTGGTAGACGCGGACGCAGTTTTCTGCAAAACCACACGATATGCATGCAAATGGTGCTTTTGGCAAGAACGCGAGCGTGGATTTCTACCAAACGACGTGAAAAGCATGCGGATGCTGCTCTTTTTAGCACCCGCCCATGGATTTGTGCCAAAACGCGTTTTCAGCATGCACATGCATCTTTTGGTAGACGCGGACGCAGTTTTCTGCAAAACCACACGATATGCATGCAAATGGTGCTTTTGGCAGAACGCGCGCGTGCATTTCTACCAAACGACGTGAAAAGCATGCCGATGCTGCTCTTTTTAGCACCCGCACATGGATTTGTGCCAAAACGCGTTTTAAGTATGCACATGCATATTTTGGTAGACGCGGACGCAGTTTTCTGCAAAACCACACGATATGCATGGTAATGGTGCTGTTGGCAGAACGCGCGCGTGGATTTCTACCAAACGACGTGAAAAGCATGCCGATGCTGCTCTTTTTAGCACCCGCACATGGATTTGTGCCAAAACGCGTTTTAAGCATGCACATGCATATTTTGGTAGACGCGGACGCAGTTTTCTGCAAAACCACACGATATGCATGCAAATGGTGCTTTTGGCAGAACGCGCGCGTGGATTTTTACCAAACGACGTGAAAAGCATGCCGATGCTGCTCTTTTTAGGACCCGCACATGGATTTGTGCCAAAACGCGTTTTTAGCATGCACATGCATCTTTTGGTAGACGCGGACGCAGTTTTCTGCAAAACCACACGATATGCATGCAAATGGTGCTTTTGGCAGAACGCGCGCGTGGATTTCTACCGAACGACGTGAAAAGCATGCCGATGCTGCTCTTTTTAGCACCCGCACATGGATTTGTGCCAAAACGCGTTTTAAGCATGCACATGCATCTTTTGGTAGACGCGGACGCAGTTTTCTGCAAAACCACACGACATGCATGCAAATGGTGCTTTTGGCAGAACGCGCGCGTGGATTTCCACCAAACGACGTGAAAAGCATGCCGATGCTGCTCTTTTTAGCACCCGCACATGGATTTGTGCCAAAACGCGTTTTAAGCATGCGCATGCATCATTTGGTAGACGCGGACGCAGTTTTCTGCAAAACCACACGATATGCATGCAAATGGTGCTTTTGGCAAGAACGCGCGCGTGGATTTCTACCAAACGACGTGAAAAGCATGCGGATGCTGCTCTTTTTAGCACCCGCACATGGATTTGTGCCAAAACGCGTTTTCAGCATGCCCATGCATCTTTTGGTAGACGCGGACGCAGTTTTCTGCAAAACCACACGATATGCATGCAAATGGTGCTTTTGGCAGAACGCGCGCGTGCATTTCCACCAAACGACGTGAAAAGCATGCCGATGCTGCTCTTTTTAGCACCCGCACATGGATTTGTGCCAAAACGCGTTTTAAGTATGCACATGCATCTTTTGGTAGACGCGGACGCAGTTTTCTGCAAAACGACACGATATGCATATTAATGGTGCTGTTGGCAGAACGCGCGCGTGGATTTCTACCAAATGACGTGAAAAGCATGCCGATGCTGCTCTTTTTAGCACCCGCACATGGATTTGTGCCAAAACGCGTTTTAAGCATGCACATGCATCTTTTGGTAGACGCGGACGCAGTTTTCTGCAAAACCACACGATATGCATGCGAATGGTGCTTTTGGCAGAACGCACGCGTGGATTTCTACCAAACGACGTGAAAAGCATGCCGATGCTGCTCTTTTTAGCACCCGCACATGGATTTGTGCCAAAACGCGTTTTAGGCATGCGCATGCATCTTTTGGTAGACGCGGACGCAGTTTTCTGCAAACCCACACGATAAGCATGCAAATGGTGCTTTTGGCAGAACGCGCGCGTGGATTTCTACCAAACGACGTGAAAAGCATGCCGATGCTGCTCTTTTTAGCACCCGCACATGGATTTGTGCCAAAACGCGTTTTAAGCATGCACATGCATCTTTTGGTACACGCGGACGCAGTTTTCTGCAAAACCACACGATATGCATGCAAATGGTGCTTTTGGCAGAACGCGCGTGTGGATTTCTACCAAACGACGTGAAAAGCATGCCGATGCTGCTCTTTTTAGCACCCGCACATGGATTTGTGCCAAAACGCGTTTTAAGCATGCGCATGCATCTTTTGGTAGACGCGGACGCAGTTTTCTGCAAAACCACACGATATGCATGCAAATGGTGCTTTTGGCAGAACGCGCGCGTGGATTTCTACCAAACGACGTGAAAAGCATGCCGATGCTGCTCTTTTTAGCACCCCCACATAGATTTGTGCCAAAACGCGTTTTAAGCACGCACATTCATCTTTTGGTAGACGCGGACGCAGTTTTCTGCAAAACCACACGATATGCATGCAAATGGTGCTTTTGGCAGAACGCGCGTGTGGATTTCTACCAAACGACGTGAAAAGCATGCCAATGCTGCTCTTTTTAGCACCCGCACATGGATTTGTGCCAAAACGCGTTTTAAGCATGCGCATGCATCTTTTGGTAGACGCGGACGCAGTTTTCTGCAAAACCACACGATATGCATGCAAATGGTGCTTTTGGCAGAACGCACGCGTGGATTTCTACCAAACGACGTGAAAAGCATGCCCATGCTGCTCTTTTTAGCACCCGCACATGGATTTGTGCCAAAACGCGTTTTAAGCATGCGCATGCATCTTTTGGTAGACGCGGACGCAGTTTTCTGCAAAACCACACGATATGCATGCAAATGGTGCTTTTGGCAGAACGCGCGCGTGGATTTCTACCAAACGACGTGAAAAGCATGCCGATGCTGCTCTTTTTAGCACCCGCACATGGATTTGTGCCAAAACGCGTTTTAAGCATGCACATGCATCTTTTGGTAGACGCGGACGCAGTTTTCTGCAAAACCACACGAAATGCATGCAAATGGTGCTTTTGGCAGAACGCGCGCGTGGATTTCTACCAAACGACGTGAAAAGCATGCCGATGCTGCTCTTTTTAGCACCCGCACAAGGATTTGTGCCAAAATGCGTTTTAACCATGCGCATGCATCTTTTGGTAGACGCGGACGCAGTTTTCTGCAAAACCACACGATATGCATGCAAATGGTGCTTTTGGCAGAACGCGCGCGTGGATTTCTACGAAACGACGTGAAAAGCATGCCGATGCTGCTCTTTTTAGCACCCGCACATGGATTTGTGCCAAAACGCGTTTTAAAGCATGCACATGCATCTTTTGGTAGACGCGGACGCAGTTTTCTGCAAAACCACACGAGATGCATGCAAATGGTGCTTTTGGAAGAACGCGCGTGTGGATTTCTACCAAACGACGTGAAAAGCATGCCGATGCTGCTCTTTTTTAGCACCCGCACATGGATTTGTGCCAAAACGCGTTTTAAGCATGCACATGCATCTTTTGGTAGACGCGGACGCAGTTTTCTGCAAAACCACACGATATGCATGCAAATGGTGCTTTTGGCAGAACGCGAGCGTGGATTTCTACCAAACGACGTGAAAAGCATGCCAATGCTGCTCTTTTTAGCACCCGCACATGGATTTGTGCCAAAACGCGTTTTAAGCATGCACATGCATCTTTTGGTAGACGCGGACGCAGTTTTCTGCAAAACCACACGATATGCATGCAAATGGTGCTTTTGGCACAACGCGCGCGTGGATTTCTACCAAACGACGTGAAAAGCATGCCGATGCTGCTCTTTTTAGCACCCGCACATGGATTTGTGCCAAAACGCGTTTTAAACATGCACATGCATCTTTTGGTAGACGCGGACGCAGTTTTCTGCAAAACCACACGATATGCATGCAAATGGTGCTTTTGGCAGAACGCGCGCGTGGATTTCTACCAAACGACGTCAAAAGCATGCCGATGCTGCTCTTTTTAGCACCCGCACATGGATTTGTGCCAAAACGCGTTTTAAGCATGCACATGCATCTTTTGGTAGACGCGGACGCAGTTTTCTGCAAAACCACACGATATGCATGCAAATGGTGCTTTTGGCAGAACGCGCGCGTGGATTTCTACCAAACGACGTGAAAAGCATGCCGATGCTGCTCTTTTTAGCACCCGCACATGGATTTGTGCCAAAACGCGTTTTAAGCATGCGCATGCATCTTTTGGCAGACGCGGGCGCAGTTTTCTGCAAAACCACACGAGATGCATGCAAATGGTGCTTTTGGGAGAACGCGCACGTAGATTTCTACCAAACGACGTGAAAAGCATGCCGATGCTGCTCTTTTTAGCACCCGCACATGGATTTGTGCGAAAACGCGTTTTAAGCATGCACATGCATCTTTTGGTAGACGCGGACGCAGTTTTCTGCAAAACTACACGATATGCATGCAAATGGTGCTTTTGGCAGAACGCGCTCGTGGATTTCTACCAAACGACGTGAAAAGCATGGCGATGCTGCTCTTTTTAGCACCCGCACAAGGATTTGTGCCAAAATGCGTTTTAACCATGCGCATGCATCTTTTGGTAGACGCGGACGCAGTTTTCTGCAAAACCACACGATATGCATGCAAATGGTGCTTTTGGCAGAACGCGCGCGTGGATTTCTACGAAACGACGTGAAAAGCATGCCGATGCTGCTCTTTTTAGCACCCGCACATGGATTTGTGCCAAAACGCGTTTTAAGCATGCACATGCATCTTTTGGTAGACGCGGACGCAGTTTTCTGCAAAACCACACGATATGCATGCAAATGGTGCTTTTGGCAGAACGCGCGCGTGGATTTCTACCAAACGACGTCAAAAGCATGCCGATGCTGCTCTTTTTAGCACCCGCACATGGATTTGTGCCAAAACGCGTTTTAAGCATGCACATGCATCTTTTGGTAGACGCGGACGCAGTTTTCAGCAAAACCACACGATATGCATGCAAATGGTGCTTTTGGCAGAACGCGCTCGTGGATTTCTACCAAACGACGTGAAAAGCATGCCGATGCTGCTCTTTTTAGCACCCGCACATGGATTTGTGCCAAAACGCGTTTTAAGCATGCGCATGCATCTTTTGGCAGACGCGGGCGCAGTTTTCTGCAAAACCACACGATATGCATGCAAATGGTGCTTTTGGGAGAACGCGCACGTAGATTTCTACCAAACGACGTGAAAAGCATGCCGATGCTGCTCTTTTTAGCACCCGCACATGGATTTGTGCGAAAACGCGTTTTAAGCATGCACATGCATCTTTTGGTAGACGCGGACGCAGTTTTCAGCAAAACTACACGATATGCATGCAAATGGTGCTTTTGGCAGAACGCGCTCGTGGATTTCTACCAAACGACGTGAAAAGCATGCCGATGCTGCTCTTTTTAGCACCCGCACATGGATTTGTGCCAAAACGCGTTTTAAGCATGCACATGCATCTTTTGGTAGACGCGGACGCAGTTTTCTGCAAAATCACACGATATGCATGCAAATGGTGCTTTTGGCAGAACGCGCGTGGATTTCTACCAAACGACGTGAAAAGCATGCCGATGCTGCTCTTTTTAGCACCCGCACATGGATTTGTGCCAAAACGCGTTTTAAGCATGCACATGCATCTTTTGGTAGACGCGGACGCAGTTTTCTGCAAAACCACACGATATGCATGCAAATGGTGCTTTTGGCAGAACGCGCGCGTGGATTTCTACCAAACGACGTGAAAAGCATGCCGACGCTGCTCTTTTTAGCACCCGCACATGGATTTGTGCCAAAACGCGTTTTAAGCATGCGCATGCATCTTTTGGTAGACGCGGACGCAGTTTTCTGCAAAACCACACGATATGCATGCAAATGGTGCTTTTGGCAGAACGCGCGCGTGGATTTCTACCAAACGACGTGAAAAGCATGCCGATGCTGCTCTTTTTAGCACCCGCACATGGATTTGTGCCAAAACGCGTTTTAAGCATGCACATGCATCTTTTGGTAGACGAGGACGCAGTTTTCTGCAAAACCACACGATATGCATGCAAATGGAGCTTTTGGCAGAACGCGCGCGTGGATTTCTACCAAACGACGTGAAAAGCATGCCGATGCTGCTCTTTTAGCACCCGCACATGGATTTGTGCCAAAACGCGTTTTAAGCATGCGCATGCATCTTTTGGTAGACGCGGACGCAGTTTTCTGCAAAACCACACGATATGCGTGCAAATGGTGCTTTTGGCAGAACGCGCGCGTGGATTTCTACCAAACGACGTGAAAAGCATGCCGATGCTGCTCTATTTAGCACCCGCACATGGATTTGTGCCAACACACGTTTTAAGCATGCGCATGCATCTTTTGGTAGACGCGGACGCAGTTTTCTGCAAAACCACACGATATGCATGCAAATGGTGCTTTTGGCAGAACGCGCGCGTGGATTTCTACCAAACGACGTGAAAAGCATGCCGATGCTGCTCTTTTTAGCACCCGCACATGGATTTGTGCCAAAACGCGTTTTAAGCATGCGCATGCATCTTTTGGTAGACGCGGACGCAGTTTTCTGCAAAACCACACGATATGCAAGCAAATGGTGCTTTTGGCAGAACCCGCACGTGGATTTCTACCAAACGACGTGAAAAGCATGCCAATGCTGCTCTTTTTAGCACCCGCACATGGATTTGTGCCAAAACGCGTTTTAAGCATGCACATGCATCTTTTGGTAGACGCGGACGCAGTTTTCTGCAAAACCACACGATATGCATGCAAATGGTGCTTTTGGCAGAACGCGCGCGTGGATTTCTACCAAACGACGTGAAAAGCATGCCGATGCTGCTCTTTTTACCACCCGCACATGGATTTGTGCGAAAAACGCGTTTTAAGCATGCACATGCATCTTTTGGTAGACGCGGACGCAGTTTTCTGCAAAACCACACGATATGCATGCAAATGGTGCTTTTGGCAGAACGCGCGCGTGGATTTCTGCCAAACGACGTGAAAAGCATGCCGATGCTGCTCTTTTAAGCACCCGCACATGGATTTGTGCCAAAACGCGTTTTAACCATGCGCATGCATCTTTTGGTAGACGCGGACGCAGTTTTCTGCAAAACCACACGATATGCATGCAAATGGTGCTTTTGGCAGAAACGCGCGCGTGGATTTCTACGAAACGACGTGAAAAGCATGCCGATGCTGCTCTTTTTAGCACCCGCACATGGATTTGTGCCAAAACGCGTTTTAAGCATGCACATGCATCTTTTGGTAGACGCGGACGCAGTTTTCTGCAAAACCACACGATATACATGCAAATGGTGCTTTTGGCAGAACGCGCGTGTGGATTTCTACCAAACGACGTGAAAAGCATGCCGATGCTGCTCTTTTTAGCACCCGCACATGGATTTGTGCCAAAACGCGTTTTAAGCATGCGCATGCATCTTTTGGTAGACGCGGACGCAGTTTTCTGCAAAACCACACGATATGCATGCAAATGGTGCTTTTGGCAGAACGCGCGCGTGGATTTCTACCAAACGACGTGAAAAGCATGCCGATGCTGCTATTTTTAGCACCCGCACATAGATTTGTGCCAAAACGCGTTTTTAAGCATGCACATTCATCTTTTGGTAGACGCGGACGCAGTTTTCTGCAAAACCACACGATATACATGCAAATGGTGCTTTTGGCAGAACGCGCGTGTGGATTTCTACCAAACGACGTGAAAAGCATGCCGATGCTGCTCTTTTTAGCACCCGCACATGGATTTGTGCCAAAACGCGTTTTAAGCATGCGCATGCATCTTTTGGTAGACGCGGACGCAGTTTTCTGCAAAACCACACGATATGCATGCAAATGGTGCTTTTGGCAGAACGCGCGCGTGGATTTCTACCAAACGACGTGAAAAGCATGCCGATGCTGCTATTTTTAGCACCCGCACATAGATTTGTGCCAAAACGCGTTTTAAGCATGCACATGCATCTTTTGGTAGACGCGGACGCAGTTTTCTGCAAAACCACACGATATGCATGCAAATGGTGCTTTTGGCAGAACGCGCGTGTGGATTTCTACCAAACGACGTGAAAAGCATGCCGATGCTGCTCTTTTTAGCACCCGCACATGGATTTGTGCCAAAACGCGTTTTAAGCATGCACATGCATCTTTTGGTAGACGTGGACGCAGTTTTCTGCAAAACCACACGATATGCATGCAAATGGTGCTTTTGGCAGAACGCGCGCGTGGATTTCTACCAAACGACGTGAAAAGCATGCCGATGCTGCTCTTTTTAGCACCCGCACATGGATTTGTGCCAAAACGCGTTTTAAGCTTGCGCATGCATCTTTTGGTAGACGCGGACGCAGTTTTCTGCAAAACCACACGATATGCATGCAAATGGTGCTTTTGCCAGAACGCGCGCGTGGATTTCTACCAAACGACGTGAAAAGCATGCCGATGCTGCTCTTTTTAGCACCCGCACATGGATTTGTGCCAAAACGCGTTTTAAGCATGCACATGCATCTTTTGGTAGACGCGGACGCAGTTTTCTGCAAAACCACACGATATGCATGCAAATGGTGCTTTTGGCACAACGCGCGCGTGGATTTCTACCAAACGACGTGAAAAGCATGCCGATACTGCTCTTTTTAGCACCCGCACATGGATTTGTGCCAAAACGCGTTTTAAACATGCACATGCATCTTTTGGTAGACGCGGACGCAGTTTTCTGCAAAACCACACGATATGCATGCAAATGGTGCTTTTGGCAGAACGCGCGCGTGGATTTCTACCAAACGACGTGAAAAGCATGCCGATGCTGCTCTTTTTAGCACCCGCACATGGATTTGTGCCAAAACGCGTTTTAAGCATGCACATGCATCTTTTGGTAGACGCGGACGCAGTTTTCTGCAAAACCACACGATATGCATGCAAAATGGTGCTTTTGGCAGAACGCGCGCGTGGATTTCTACCAAACGACGTGAAAAGCATGCCGATGCTGCTCTTTTTAGCACCCGCACATGGATTTGTGCCAAAACGCGTTTTTAAGCATGCGCATGCATCTTTTGGTAGACGCGGACGCAGTTTTCTGCAAAACCACACGATATGCATGCAAATGGTGCTTTTGGCAGAACGCACGCGTGGATTTCTACCAAACGACGTGAGAAGCATGCCGATGCTGCTCTTTTTAGCACCCGCACATGGATTTGTGCCAAAACGCGTTTTAAGCATGCGCATGCATCTTTTGGCAGACGCGGGCGCAGTTTTCTGCAAAACCACACGATATGCATGCAAATGGTGCTTTTGGGAGAACGCGCACGTAGATTTCTACCAAACGACGTGAAAAGCATGCCGATGCTGCTCTTTTTAGCACCCGCACATGGATTTGTGCGAAAACGCGTTTTAAGCATGCACATGCATCTTTTGGTAGACGCGGACGCAGTTTTCTGCAAAACTACACGATATGCATGCAAATGGTGCTTTTGGCAGAACGCGCTCGTGGGTTTCTACCAAACGACGTGAAAAGCATGCCGATGCTGCTCTTTTTAGCACCCGCACATGGATTTGTGCCAAAACGCGTTTTAAGCATGCACATGCATCTTTTGGTAGACGCGGACGCAGTTTTCTGCAAAATCACACGATATGCATGCAAATGGTGCTTTTGGCAGAACGCGCGCGTGGATTTCTACCAAACGACGTGAAAAGCATGCCGATGCTGCTCTTTTTAGCACCCGCACATGGATTTGTGCCAAAACGCGTTTTTAAGCATGCACATGCATCTTTTGGTAGACGCGGACGCAGTTTTCTGCAAAACCACACGATATGCATGCAAATGGTGCTTTTGGCAGAACGCGCGCGTGGATTTCTACCAAACGACGTGAAAAGCATGCCGATGCTGCTCTTTTTAGCACCCGCACATGGATTTGTGCCAAAACGCGTTATAAGCATGCGCATGCATCTTTTGGTAGACGCGGACGCAGTTTTCTGCAAAACCACACGATATGCATGCAAATGGTGCTTTTGGCAGAACGCGCGCGTGGATTTCTACCAAACGACGTGAAAAGCATGCCGATGCTGCTCTTTTTAGCACCCGCACATGGATTTGTGCCACAACGCGTTTTAAGCATGCACATGCATCTTTTGGTAGACGAGGACGCAGTTTTCTGCAAAACCACACGATATGCATGCAAATGGTGCTTTTGGCAGAACGCGCGCGTGGATTTCTACCAAACGACGTGAAAAGCATGCCGATGCTGCTCTTTTAGCACCCGCACATGGATTTGTGCCAAAACGCGTTTTAAGCATGCGCATGCATCTTTTGGTAGACGCGGACGCAGTTTTCTGCAAAACCACACGATATGCGTGCAAATGGTGCTTTTGGCAGAACGCGCGCGTGGATTTCTACCAAACGACGTGAAAAGCATGCCGATGCTGCTCTATTTAGCACCCGCACATGGATTTGTGCCAAAACACGTTTTAAGCATGCGCATGCATCTTTTGGTGACGCGGACGCAGTTTTCTGCAAAACCACACGATATGCATGCAAATGGTGCTTTTGGCAGAACGCGCGCGTGGATTTCTACCAAACGACGTGAAAAGCAAGCCGATGCTGCTCTTTCTAGCACCCGCACATGGATTTGTGCCAAAACGCGTTTTAAGCATGCGCAAGCATCTTTTGGTAGACGCGGACGCAGTTTTCTGCAAAACCACACGATATGCAAGCAAATGGTGCTTTTGGCAGAACCCGCACGTGGATTTCTACCAAACGACGTGAAAAGCATGCCAATGCTGCTCTTTTTAGCACCCGCACATGGATTTGTGCCAAAACGCGTTTTAAGCATGCACATGCATCTTTTGGTAGACGCGGACGCAGTTTTCTGCAAAACCACACGATATGCATGCAAATGGTGCTTTTGGCAGAACGCGCGCGTGGATTTCTACCAAACGACGTGAAAAGCATGCCGATGCTGCTCTTTTTAGCACCCGCACATGCATTTGTGCGAAAACGCGTTTTAAGCATGCACATGCATCTTTTGGTAGACGCGGACGCAGTTTTCTGCAAAACCACACGATATGCATGCAAATGGTGCGTTTGGCAGAACGCGCGCGTGGATTTCTACCAAACGACGTGAAAAGCATGCCAATGCTGCTCTTTTTAGCACCCGCACATGGATTTGTGCCAAAACGCGTTTTAAGCATGCACATGCATCTTTTGGTAGACGCGGACGCAGTTTTCTGCAAAACCACACGATATGCATGCAAATGGTGCTTTTGGCAGAACGCGCGCGTGGATTTCTACCAAACGACGTGAAAAGCATGCCGATGCTGCTCTTTTTAGCACCCGCACATGCATTTGTGCGAAAACGCGTTTTAAGCATGCACATGCATCTTTTGGTAGACGCGGACGCAGTTTTCTGCAAAACCACACGATATGCATGCAAATGGTGCGTTTGGCAGAACGCGCGCGTGGATTTCTACCAAACGACGTGAAAAGCATGCCGATGCTGCTCTTTTTAGCACCCGCACATGGATTTGTGCCAAAACGCGTTTTAAGCATGCACATGCATCTTTTGGTAGACGCGGACGCAGATTTCTGCAAAACCACACGATATGCATGCAAATGGTGCTTTTGGCAGAACGCGCGCGTGGATGTCTGCCAAACGACGTGAAAAGCATGCCGATGCTGCTCTTTTTAGCACCCGCACATGGATTTGTGCCAAAACGCGTTTTAACCATGCGCATGCATCTTTTGGTAGACGCGGACGCAGTTTTCTGCAAAACCACACGATATGCATGCAAATGGTGCTTTTGGCAGAACGCGCGCGTGGATTTCTACGAAACGACGTGAAAAGCATGCCGATGCTGCACTTTTTAGCACCCGCACATGGATTTTTGCCAAAACGCGTTTTAAGCATGCACATGCATCTTTTGGTAGACGCGGACGCAGTTTTCTGCAAAACCACACGATATGCACGCAAATGGTGCTTTTGGCAGAACGCGCGTGTGGATTTCTACCAAACGACGTGAAAAGCATGCCGATGCTGCTCTTTTTAGCACCCGCACATGGATTTGTGCCAAAACGCGTTTTAAGCATGCGCATGCATCTTTTGGTAGACACGGACGCAGTTTTCTGCAAAACCACACGATATGCATGCAAATGGTGCTTTTGGCAGAACGCGCGCGTGGATTTCTACCAAACGACGTGAAAAGCATGCCGATGCTGCTCTTTTTAGCACCCGCACATGGATTTGTGCCAAAACGCGTTTTAAGCATGCGCATGCATCTTTTGGTAGACGCGGACGCAGTTTTCTGCAAAACCACACGATATGCATGCAAATGGTGCTTTTGGCAGAACGCACGCGTGGATTTCTACCAAACGACGTGAAAAGCATGCCGATGCTGCTCTTTTTAGCACCCGCACATGGATTTGTGCCAAAACGCGTTTTAAGCATGCACATGCATCTTTTGGTAGACGCGGACGCAGTTTTCTGCAAAACCACACGATATGCAAGCAAATGGTGCTTTTGGCAGAACCCGCACGTGGATTTCTACCAAACGACGTGAAAAGCATGCCAATGCTGCTCTTTTGAGCATCCGCACATGGATTTGTGCCAAAACGCGTTTTAAGCATGCACATGCATCTTTTGGTAGACGCGGACGCAGTTTTCTGCAAAACCACACGATTTGCATGCAAATGGTGCTTTTGGCAGAACGCGAGCGTGGATTTCTACCAAACAACGTGAAAAGCATGCCGATGCTGCTCTTTTTAGCACCCGCCATGGATTTGTGCCAAAACGCGTTTTCAGCATGCGCATGCATCTTTTGGTAGACGCGGACGCAGTTTTCTGCAAAACCACACGATATGCATGCAAATGGTGCTTTTCGCAGAACGCGCGCGTGGATTTCTACCAAACGACGTGAAAAGCATGCCGATGCTGCTCTTTTTAACATCCGCACATGGATTTGTGCCATAGCGCGTTTTAAGCATGCGCATGCATCTTTTGGTAGACGCGGACGCAGTTTTCTGCAAAACCACACGATAGGCATGCAAATGGTGCTTTTGGCAGAACGCGCGTGGGGATTTCTACCAAACGACGTGAAAAGCATGCCGATGCTGCTCTTTTTAGCACCCGCACATTGATTTGTGCCAAAACGCGTTTTAAGCATGCGCATGCATCTTTTGGTAGACGCGGACGCAGTTTTCTGCAAAACCACACGATATGCATGCAAATGGTGCTTTTGGCAGAACGCGCGCGTGGATTTCTACCAAACGACGTGAAAAGCATGCCGATGCTGCTCTTTTTAACATCCGCACATGGATTTGTGCCAAAACGCGTTTTAAGCATGCGCATGCATCTTTTGGTAGACGCGGACGCAGTTTTCTGCAAAACCACACGATAGGCATGCAAATGGTGCTTTTGGCAGAACGCGCGCGTGGATGTCTACCAAACGACGTGAAAAGCATGCCGATGCTGCTCTTTTTAGCACCCGCACATGGATTTGTGCCAAAACGCGTTTTTAGCATGCACATGCATCTTTTGGTAGACGCGGACGCAGTTTTCTGCAAAACCACACGATATGCATGCAAATGGTGCTTTTGGCAGAACGCGCGTGTGGAATTCTACCAAACGACGTGAAAAGCATGCCGATGCTGCTCTTTTTAGCACCCGCACATGGATTTGTGCCAAAACGCGTTTTTAGCATGCACATGCATCTTTTGGTAGACGCGGACGCAGTTTTCTGCAAAACCACACGATATGCATGCAAATGGTGCTTTTGGCAGAACGCGCGTGTGGATTTCTACCAAACGACGTGAAAAGCATGCCGATGCTGCTCTTTTTAGCACCCGCACATGGATTTGTGCCAAAACGCGTTTTAAGCATGTGCATGCATCTTTTGGTAGACGCGGACGCAGTTTTCTGCAAAACCACACGATATGCATGCAAATGGTGCTTTTGGCAGAACGCGCGTGTGGATTTCTACCAAACGACGTGAAAAGCATGCCGATGCTGCTCTTTTTAGCACCCGCACATGGATTTGTGCCAAAACGCGTTTTAAGCATGCGCATGCATCTTTTGGTAGACGCGGACGCAGTTTTCTGCAAAACCACACGATATGCATGCAAATGGTGCTTTTGGCAGAACGCGCGTGTGGATTTCTACCAAACGACGTGAAAAGCATGCCGATGCTGCTCTTTTTAGCACCCGCCCATGGATTTGTGCCAAAACGCGTTTTTAGCATGCACATGCATCTTTTGGTAGAGGCGGACGCAGTTTTCTGCAAAACCACACGATATGCATGCAAATGGTGCTTTTGGCAGAACGCGCGTGTGGATTTCTACCAAACGACGTGAAAAGCATGCCGATGCTGCTCTTTTTAGCACCCGCACATGGATTTGTGCCAAAACGCGTTTTAAGCATGCGCATGCATCTTTTGGTAGACGCGGACGCAGTTTTCTGCAAAACCACACGATATGCATGCAAATGGTGCTTTTCGCAGAACGCGCGCGTGGATTTCTACCAAATGACGTGAAAAGCATGCCGATGCTGCTCTTTTTAACATCCGCACATGGATTTGTGCCAAAACGCGTTTTAAGCATGCGCATGCATCTTTTGGTAGACGCGGACGCAGTTTTCTGCAAAACCACACGATAGGCATGCAAATGGTGCTTTTGGCAGAACGCGCGCGTGGATTTCTACCAACCGACGTAAAAAGCATGCCGATGCTGCTCTTTTTAGCACCCGCACATGGATTTGTGCCAAAACGCGTTTTTAGCATGCACATGCATCTTTTGGTAGACGCGGACGCAGTTTTCTGCAAAACCACACGATATGCATGCAAATGGTGCTTTTGGCAGAACGCGCGTGTGGATTTCTACCAAACGACGTGAAAAGCATGCCGATGCTGCTCTTTTTAGCACCCGCACATGGATTTGTGCCAAAACGCGTTTTTAGCATGCACATGCATCTTTTGGTAGACGCGGACGCAGTTTTCTGCAAAACCACACGATATGCATGCAAATGGTGCTTTTGGCAGAACGCGCGTGTGGATTTCTACCAAACGACGTGAAAAGCATGCCGATGCTGCTCTTTTTAGCACCCGCACATGGATTTGTGCCAAAACGCGTTTTAAGCATGTGCATGCATCTTTTGGTAGACGCGGACGCAGTTTTCTGCAAAACCACACGATATGCATGCAAATGGTGCTTTTGGCAGAACGCGCGCGTGGATTTCTACCAAACGACATGAAAAGCATGCCGATGCTGCTCTTTTTAACATCCGCACATGGATTTGTGCCAAAACGCGTTTTAAGCATGCGCATGCATCTTTTGGTAGACGCGGACGCAGTTTTCTGCAAAACCACACGATATGCATGCAAATGGTGCTTTTGGCAGAACGCGCGCGTGGATTTCTACCAAACGACGTGAAAAGCATGCCGATGCTGCTCTTTTTAGCACCCGCACATGGATTTGTGCCAAAACGCGTTTTAAGCATGCGCATGCATCTTTTGGTAGACGCGGACGCAGTTTTCTGCAAAACCACACGATATGCATGCAAATGGTGGTTTTGGCAGAACGCGCGCGTGGATTTCTACCAAACGACGTGAAAAGCATGCCGATGCTGCTCTTTTTAGCACCCGCACATGGATTTGTGCCAAAACGCGTTTTTAGCATGCACATGCATCTTTTGGTAGACGCGGACGCAGTTTTCTGCAAAACCACACGATATGCATGCAAATGGTGCTTTTGGCAGAACGCGCGCGTGGATTTCTACCAAACGACGTGAAAAGCATGCCGATGCTGCTCTTTTTAACATCCGCACATGGATTTGTGCCAAAGCGCGTTTTAAGCATGCGCATGCATCTTTTGGTAGACGCGGACGCAGTTTTCTGCAAAACCACACGATAGGCATGCAAATGGTGCTTTTGGCAGAACGCGCGCGTGGATTTCTACCAAACGACGTGAAAAGCATGCCGATGCTGCTCTTTTTAGCACCCGCCCATGGATTTGTGCCAAAACGCGTTTTTAGCATGCACATGCATCTTTTGGTAGAGGCGGACGCAGTTTTCTGCAAAACCACACGATATGCATGCAAATGGTGCTTTTGGCAGAACGCGCGTGTGGATTTCTACCAAACGACGTGAAAAGCATGCCGATGCTGCTCTTTTTAACATCCGCACATGGATTTGTGCCAAAGCGCGTTTTAAGCATGCGCATGCATCTTTTGGTAGACGCGGACGCAGTTTTCTGCAAAACCACACGATATGCATGCAAATGGTGCTTTTGGCAGAACGCGCGTGTGGATTTCTACCAAACGACGTGAAAAGCATGCCGATGCTGCTCTTTTTAGCACCCGCACATGGATTTGTGCCAAAACGCGTTTTAAGCATGCGCATGCATCTTTTGGTAGACGCGGACGCAGTTTTCTGCAAAACCACACGATATGCATGCAAATGGTGCTTTTGGCAGAACGCGCGCGTGGATTTCTACCAAACGACGTGAAAAGCATGCCGATGCTGCTCTTTTTAACATCCGCACATGGATTTGTGCCAAAGCGCGTTTTAAGCATGCGCATGCATCTTTTGGTAGACGCGGACGCAGTTTTCTGCAAAACCACACGATATGCATGCAAATGGTGCTTTTGGCAGAACGCGCGCGTGGATTTCTACCAAACGACGTGAAAAGCATGCCGATGCTGCTCTTTTTAGCACCCACACATGGATTTGTGCCAAAACGCGTTTTAAGCATGCGCATGCATCTTTTGGTAGACGCGGACGCAGTTTTCTGCAAAACCACACGATATGCATGCAAATGGTGCTTTTGGCAGAACGCGCGCGTGGATTTCTACCAAACGACGTGAAGAGCATGCCGATGCTGCTCTTTTTAACATCCGCACATGGATTTGTGCCAAAACGCGTTTTAAGCATGCGCATGCATCTTTTGGTAGACGCGGACGCAGTTTTCTGCAAAACCACACGATATGCATGCAAATGGTGCTTTTGGCAGAACGCGCGCGTGGATTTCTACCAAACGACGTGAAAAGCATGCCGATGCTGCTCTTTTTAACATCCGCACATGGATTTGTGCCAAAGCGCGTTTTAAGCATGCGCAGGCATCTTTTGGTAGACGCGGACGCAGTTTTCTGCAAAACCACACGATATGCATGCAAATGGTGCTTTTGGCAGAACGCGCGCGTGGATTTCTACCAAACGACGTGAAAAGCATGCCGATGCTGCTCTTTTTAACATCCGCACATGGATTTGTGCCAAAGCGCGTTTTAAGCATGCGCATGCATCTTTTGGTAGACGCGGACGCAGTTTTCTGCAAAACCACACGATAGGCATGCAAATGGTGCTTTTGGCAGAACGCGCGCGTGGATTTCTACCAAACGACGTGAAAAGCATGCCGATGCTGCTCTTTTTAGCACCCGCACATGGATTTGTGCCAAAACGCGTTTTAAGCATGCGCATGCATCTTTTGGTAGACGCGGACGCAGTTTTCTGCAAAACCACACGATATGCATGCAAATGGTGGTTTTGGCAGAACGCGCGCGTGGATTTCTACCAAACGACGTGAAAAGCATGCCGATGCTGCTCTTTTTAGCACCCGCCCATGGATTTGTGCCAAAACGCGTTTTTAGCATGCACATGCATCTTTTGGTAGAGGCGGACGCAGTTTTCTGCAAAACCACACGATATGCATGCAAATGGTGCTTTTGGCAGAACGCGCGTGTGGATTTCTACCAAACGACGTGAAAAGCATGCCGATGCTGCTCTTTTTAGCACCCGCACATGGATTTGTGCCAAAACGCGTTTTAAGCATGCGCATGCATCTTTTGGTAGACGCGGACGCAGTTTTCTGCAAAACCACACGATATGCATCGCAAATGGTGCTTTTGGCAGAACGCGCGCGTGGATTTCTACCAAACGACGTGAAAAGCATGCCGATGCTGCTCTTTTTAACATCCGCACATGGATTTGTGCCAAAGCGCGTTTTAAGCATGCGCATGCATCTTTTGGTAGACGCGGACGCAGTTTTCTGCAAAACCACACGATAGGCATGCAAATGGTGCTTTTGGCAGAACGCGCGTGTGGATTTCTACCAAACGACGTGAAAAGCATGCCGATGCTGCTCTTTTTAGCACCCGCACATGGATTTGTGCCAAAACGCGTTTTAAGCATGCGCATGCATCTTTTGGTAGACGCGGACGCAGTTTTCTGCAAAACCACACGATATGCATGCAAATGGTGGTTTTGGCAGAACGCGCGCGTGGATTTCTACCAAACGACGTGAAAAGCATGCCGATGCTGCTCTTTTTAGCACCCGCCCATGGATTTGTGCCAAAACGCGTTTTTAGCATGCACATGCATCTTTTGGTAGAGGCGGACGCAGTTTTCTGCAAAACCACACGATATGCATGCAAATGGTGCTTTTGGCAGAACGCGCGCGTGGATTTCTACCAAACGACGTGAAAAGCATGCCGATGCTGCTCTTTTTAACATCCGCACATGGATTTGTGCCAAAGCGCGTTTTTAGCATGCGCATGCATCTTTTGGTAGACGCGGACGCAGTTTTCTGCAAAACCACACGATAGGCATGCAAATGGTGCTTTTGGCAGAACGCACGTGTGGATTTCTACCAAACGACGTGAAAAGCATGCCGATGCTGCTCTTTTTAACATCCGCACATGGATTTGTGCCAAAACGCGTTTTTAGCATGCACATGCATCTTTTGGTAGACGCGGACGCAGTTTTCTGCAAAACCACACGATATGCATGCAAATGGTGCTTTTGGCAGAACGCGCGTGTGGATTTCTACCAAACGACGTGAAAAGCATGCCGATGCTGCTCTTTTTAGCACCCGCACATGGATTTGTGCCAAAACGCGTTTTAAGCATGCGCATGCATCTTTTGGTAGACGCGGACGCAGTTTTCTGCAAAACCACACGATATGCATGCAAATGGTGCTTTTGGCAGAACGCGCGCGTGGATTTCTACCAAACGACGTGAAAAGCATGCCGATGCTGCTCTTTTTAACATCCGCACATGGATTTGTGCCAAAACGCGTTTTTAGCATGCACATGCATCTTTTGGTAGACGCGGACGCAGTTTTCTGCAAAACCACACGATATGCATGCAAATGGTGCTTTTGGCAGAACGCGCGTGTGGATTTCTACCAAACGACGTGAAAAGCATGCCGATGCTGCTCTTTTTAACATCCGCACATGGATTTGTGCCAAAACGCGTTTTTAGCATGCACATGCATCTTTTGGTAGACGCGGACGCAGTTTTCTGCAAAACCACACGATAGGCATGCAAATGGTGCTTTTGGCAGAACGCGCGTGTGGATTTCTACCAAACGACGTGAAAAGCATGCCGATGCTGCTCTTTTTAGCACCCGCACATGGATTTGTGCCAAAACGCGTTTTTAGCATGCACATGCATCTTTTGGTAGACGCGGACGCAGTTTTCTGCAAAACCACACGATATGCATGCAAATGGTGCTTTTGGCAGAACGCGCGTGTGGATTTCTACCAAACGACGTGAAAAGCATGCCGATGCTGCTCTTTTTAACATCCGCACATGGATTTGTGCCAAAGCGCGTTTTAAGCGTGCGCATGCATCTTTTGGTAGACGCGGACGCAGTTTTCTGCAAAACCACACGATAGGCATGCAAATGGTGCTTTTGGCAGAACGCGCGTGTGGATTTCTACCAAACGACGTGAAAAGCATGCCGATGCTGCTCTTTTTAGCACCCGCACATGGATTTGTGCCAAAACGCGTTTTAAGCATGCGCATGCATCTTTTGGTAGACGCGGACGCAGTTTTCTGCAAAACCAAACGATATGCATGCAAATGGTGGTTTTGGCAGAACGCGCACGTGGATTTCTACCAAACGACGTGAAAAGCATGCCGATGCTGCTCTTTTTAGCACCCGCCCATGGATTTGTGCCAAAACGCGTTTTTAGCATGCACATGCATCTTTTGGTAGAGGCGGACGCAGTTTTCTGCAAAACCACACGATATGCATGCAAATGGTGCTTTTGGCAGAACGCGCGTGTGGATTTCTACCAAACGACGTGAAAAGCATGCCGATGCTGCTCTTTTTAGCAGCCGCACATGGATTTGTGCCAAAACGCGTTTTAAGCATGCGCATGCATCTTTTGGTAGACGCGGACGCAGTTTTCTGCAAAACCACACGATATGCATGCAAATGGTGCTTTTCGCAGAACGCGCGCGTGGATTTCTACCAAACGACGTGAAAAGCATGCCGATGCTGCTCTTTTTAACATCCGCACATGGATTTGTGCCAAAACGCGTTTTCAGCATGCGCATGCATCTTTTGGTAGACGCGGACGCAGTTTTCTGCAAAACCACACGATATGCATGCAAATGGTGCTTTTGGCAGAACGCGCGTGTGGAATTCTACCAAACGACGTGAAAAGCATGCCGATGCTGCTCTTTTTAGCACCCGCACATGGATTTGTGCCAAAACGCGTTTTTAGCATGCACATGCATCTTTTGGTAGACGCGGACGCAGTTTTCTGCAAAACCACACGATATGCATGCAAATGGTGCTTTTGGCAGAACGCGCGTGTGGATTTCTACCAAACGACGTGAAAAGCATGCCGATGCTGCTCTTTTTAGCACCCGCACATGGATTTGTGCCAAAACGCGTTTTAAGCATGTGCATGCATCTTTTGGTAGACGCGGACGCAGTTTTCTGCAAAACCACACGATATGCATGCAAATGGTGCTTTTGGCAGAACGCGCGTGTGGATTTCTACCAAAACGACGTGAAAAGCATGCCGATGCTGCTCTTTTTAGCACCCGCACATGGATTTGTGCCAAAACGCGTTTTAAGCATGCGCATGCATCTTTTGGTAGACGCGGACGCAGTTTTCTGCAAACCACACGATATGCATGCAAATGGTGCTTTTGGCAGAACGCGCGTGTGGATTTCTACCAAACGACGTGAAAAGCATGCCGATGCTGCTCTTTTTAGCACCCGCCCATGGATTTGTGCCAAAACGCGTTTTTAGCATGCACATGCATCTTTTGGTAGAGGCGGACGCAGTTTTCTGCAAAACCACACGATATGCATGCAAATGGTGCTTTTGGCAGAACGCGCGTGTGGATTTCTACCAAACGACGTGAAAAGCATGCCGATGCTGCTCTTTTTAGCACCCGCACATGCATTTGTGCCAAAACGCGTTTTAAGCATGCGCATGCATCTTTTGGTAGACGCGGACGCAGTTTTCTGCAAAACCACACGATATGCATGCAAATGGTGCTTTTCGCAGAACGCGCGCGTGGATTTCTACCAAACGACGTGAAAAGCATGCCGATGCTGCTCTTTTTAACATCCGCACATGGATTTGTGCCAAAACGCGTTTTAAGCATGCGCATGCATCTTTTGGTAGACGCGGACGCAGTTTTCTGCAAAACCACACGATAGGCATGCAAATGGTGCTTTTGGCAGAACGCGCGCGTGGATTTCTACCAACCGACGTGAAAAGCATGCCGATGCTGCTCTTTTTAGCACCCGCACATGGCTTTGTGCCAAAACGCGTTTTTAGCATGCACATGCATCTTTTGGTAGACGCGGACGCAGTTTTCTGCAAAACCACACGATATGCATGCAAATGGTGCTTTTGGCAGAACGCGCGCGTGGATTTCTACCAAACGACATGAAAAGCATGCCGATGCTGCTCTTTTTAACATCCGCACATGGATTTGTGCCAAAACGCGTTTTAAGCATGCGCATGCATCTTTTGGTAGACGCGGACGCAGTTTTCTGCAAAACCACACGATATGCATGCAAATGGTGCTTTTGGCAGAACGCGCGCGTGGATTTCTACCAAACGACGTGAAAAGCATGCCGATGCTGCTCTTTTTAACATCCGCACATGGATTTGTGCCAAAGCGCGTTTTAAGCATGCGCATGCATCTTTTGGTAGACGCGGACGCAGTTTTCTGCAAAAGCACACGATAGGCATGCAAATGGTGCTTTTGGCAGAACGCGCGCGTGGATTTCTACCAAACGACGTGAAAAGCATGCCGATGCTGCTCTTTTTAGCACCCGCACATGGATTTGTGCCAAAACGCGTTTTTAGCATGCACATGCATCTTTTGGTAGACGCGGACGCAGTTTTCTGCAAAACCACACGATATGCATGCAAATGGTGCTTTTGGCAGAACGCGCGTGTGGATTTCTACCAAACGACGTGAAAAGCATGCCGATGCTGCTCTTTTTAGCACCCGCACATGGATTTGTGCCAAAACGCGTTTTAAGCATGCGCATGCATCTTTTGGTAGACGCGGACGCAGTTTTCTGCAAAACCACACGATATGCATGCAAATGGTGCTTTTGGCAGAACGCGCGCGTGGATTTCTACCAAACGACGTGAAAAGCATGCCGATGCTGCTCTTTTTAACATCCGCACATGGATTTGTGCCAAAGCGCGTTTTAAGCATGCGCATGCATCTTTTGGTAGACGCGGACGCAGTTTTCTGCAAAACCACACGATAGGCATGCAAATGGCGCTTTTGGCAGAACGCGCGCGTGGATTTCTACCAAACGACGTGAAAAGCATGCCGATGCTGCTCTTTTTAACATCCGCACATGGATTTGTGCCAAAGCGCGTTTTAAGCATGCGCATGCATCTTTTGGTAGACGCGGACGCAGTTTTCTGCAAAACCACACGATAGGCATGCAAATGGTGCTTTTGGCAGAACGCGCGCGTGGATTTCTACCAAACGACGTGAAAAGCATGCCGATGCTGCTCTTTTTAGCACCCGCACATGGATTTGTGCCAAAACGCGTTTTTAACATGCACATGCATCTTTTGGTAGACGCGGACGCAGTTTTCTGCAAAACAACACGATATGCATGCAAATGGTGCTTTTGGCAGAACGCGCGTGTGGATTTCTACCAAACGACGTGAAAAGCATGCCGATGCTGCTCTTTTTAGCACCCGCACATGGATTTGTGCCAAAACGCGTTTTAAGCATGCGCATGCATCTTTTGGTAGACGCGGACGCAGTTTTCTGCAAAACCACACGATATGCATGCAAATGGTGCTTTTGGCAGAACGCACGCGTGGATTTCTACCAAACGACGTGAAGAGCATGCCGATGCTGCTCTTTTTAACATCCGCACATGGATTTGTGCCAAAACGCGTTTTAAGCATGCGCATGCATCTTTTGGTAGACGCGGACGCAGTTTTCTGCAAAACCACACGATATGCATGCAAATGGTGCTTTTGGCAGAACGCGCGCGTGGATTTCTACCAAACGACGTGAAAAGCATGCCGATGCTGCTCTTTTTAACATCCGCACATGGATTTGTGCCAAAGCGCGTTTTAAGCATGCGCATGCATCTTTTGGTAGACGCGGACGCAGTTTTCTGCAAAACCACACGATAGGCATGCAAATGGCGCTTTTGGCAGAACGCGCGCGTGGATTTCTACCAAACGACGTGAAAAGCATGCCGATGCTGCTCTTTTTAACATCCGCACATGGATTTGTGCCAAAGCGCGTTTTAAGCATGCGCATGCATCTTTTGGTAGACGCGGACGCAGTTTTCTGCAAAACAACACGATATGCATGCAAATGGTGCTTTTGGCAGAACGCGCGTGTGGATTTCTACCAAACGACGTGAAAAGCATGCCGATGCTGCTCTTTTTAGCACCCGCACATGGATTTGTGCCAAAACGCGTTTTAAGCATGCGCATGCACCTTTTGGTAGACGCGGACGCAGTTTTCTGCAAAACCACACGATATGCATGCAAATGGTGCTTTTGGCAGAACGCACGCGTGGATTTCTACCAAACGACGTGAAGAGCATGCCGATGCTGCTCTTTTTAACATCCGCACATGGATTTGTGCCAAAACGCGTTTTAAGCATGCGCATGCATCTTTTGGTAGACGCGGACGCAGTTTTCTGCAAAACCACACGATATGCATGCAAATGGTGCTTTTGGCAGAACGCGCGCGTGGATTTCTACCAAACGACGTGAAAAGCATGCCGATGCTGCTCTTTTTAACATCCGCACATGGATTTGTGCCAAAGCGCGTTTTAAGCATGCGCATGCATCTTTTGGTAGACGCGGACGCAGTTTTCTGCAAAACCACACGATATGCATGCAAATGGTGCTTTTGGCAGAACGCGCGTGTGGATTTCTACCAAACGACGTGAAAAGCATGCCGATGCTGCTCTTTTTAGCACCCGCACATGGATTTGTGCCAAAACGCGTTTTAAGCATGCGCATGCATCTTTTGGTAGACGCGGACGCAGTTTTCTGCAAAACCACACGATATGCATGCAAATGGTGCTTTTGGCAGAACGCGCGCGTGGATTTCCACCAAACGACGTGAAAAGCATGCCGATGCTGCTCTTTTTAACATCCGCACATGGATTTGTGCAAAAGCGCGTTTTAAGCATGCGCATGCATCTTTTGGTAGACGCGGACGCAGTTTTCTGCAAAACCACACGATATGCATGCAAATGGTGCTTTTGGCAGAACGCGCGCGTGGATTTCTACCAAACGACGTGAAAAGCATGCCGATGCTGCTCTTTTTAACATCCGCACATGGATTTGTGCCAAAGCGCGTTTTAAGCATGCGCATGCATCTTTTGGTAGACGCGGACGCAGTTTTCTGCAAAACCACACGATAGGCATGCAAATGGTGCTTTTGGCAGAACGCGCGTGTGGATTTCTACCAAACGACGTGAAAAGCATGCCGATGCTGCTCTTTTTAGCACCCGCACATGGATTTGTGCCAAAACGCGTTTTAAGCATGCGCATGCATCTTTTGGTAGACGCGGACGCAGTTTTCTGCAAAACCACACGATATGCATGCAAATGGTGGTTTTGGCAGAACGCGCGCGTGGATTTCTACCAAACGACGTGAAAAGCATGCCGATGCTGCTCTTTTTAGCACCCGCCCATGGATTTGTGCCAAAACGCGTTTTTAGCATGCACATGCATCTTTTGGTAGAGGCGGACGCAGTTTTCTGCAAAACCACACGATATGCATGCAAATGGTGCTTTTGGCAGAACGCGCGTGTGGATTTCTACCAAACGACGTGAAAAGCATGCCGATGCTGCTCTTTTTAGCACCCGCACATGGATTTGTGCCAAAACGCGTTTTAAGCATGCGCATGCATCTTTTGGTAGACGCGGACGCAGTTTTCTGCAAAACCACACGATATGCATGCAAATGGTGCTTTTCGCAGAACGCGCGCGTGGATTTCTACCAAACGACGTGAAAAGCATGCCGATGCTGCTCTTTTTAACATCCGCACATGGATTTGTGCCAAAACGCGTTTTCAGCATGCGCATGCATCTTTTGGTAGACGCGGACGCAGTTTTCTGCAAAACCACACGATATGCATGCAAATGGTGCTTTTCGCAGAACGCGCGCGTGGATTTCCACCAAACGACGTGAAAAGCATGCCGATGCTGCTCTTTTTAACATCCGCACATGGATTTGTGCCATAGCGCGTTTTAAGCATGCGCATGCATCTTTTGGTAGACGCGGACGCAGTTATCTGCAAAACCACACGATAGGCATGCAAATGGTGCTTTTGGCAGAACGCGCGTGTGGATTTCTACCAAACGACGTGAAAAGCATGCCGATGCTGCTCTTTTTAGCACCCGCACATGGATTTGTGCCAAAACGCGTTTTAAGCATGCGCATGCATCTTTTGGTAGACGCGGACGCAGTTTTCTGCAAAACCACACGATATGCATGCAAATGGTGCTTTTGGCAGAACGCGCGCGTGGATTTCTACCAAACGACGTGAAAAGCATGCCGATGCTGCTCTTTTTAACATCCGCACATGGATTTGTGCCAAAAGGCGTTTTAAGCATGCGCATGCATCTTTTGGTAGACGCGGACGCAGTTTTCTGCAAAACCACACGATAGGCATGCAAATGGTGCTTTTGGCAGAACGCGCGAGTGGATTTCTACCAAACGACGTGAAAAGCATGCCGATGCTGCTCTTTTTAGCACCCGCACATGGATTTGTGCCAAAACGCGTTTTTAGCATGCACATGCATCTTTTGGTAGACGCGGACGCAGTTTTCTGCAAAACCACACGATATGCATGCAAATGGTGCTTTTGGCAGAACGCGCGTGTGGATTTCTACCAAACGACGTGAAAAGCATGCCGATGCTGCTCTTTTTAGCACCCGCACATGGATTTGTGCCAAAACGCGTTTTTAGCATGCACATGCATCTTTTGGTAGACGCGGACGCAGTTTTCTGCAAAACCACACGATATGCATGCAAATGGTGCTTTTCGCAGAACGCGCGTGTGGATTTCTACCAAACGACGTGAAAAGCATGCCGATGCTGCTCTTTTTAGCACCCGCACATGGATTTGTGCCAAAACGCGTTTTAAGCATGTGCATGCATCTTTTGGTAGACGCGGACGCAGTTTTCTGCAAAACCACACGATATGCATGCAAATGGTGCTTTTGGCAGAACGCGCGCGTGGATTTCTACCAAACGACATGAAAAGCATGCCGATGCTGCTCTTTTTAACATCCGCACATGGATTTGTGCCAAAACGCGTTTTAAGCATGCGCATGCATCTTTTGGTAGACGCGGACGCAGTTTTCTGCAAAACCACACGATATGCATGCAAATGGTGCTTTTGGCAGAACGCGCGTGTGGATTTCTACCAAACGACGTGAAGCATGCCGATGCTGCTCTTTTTAGCACCCGCACATGGATTTGTGCCAAAACGCGTTTTAAGCATGCGCATGCATCTTTTGGTAGACGCGGACGCAGTTTTCTGCAAAACCACACGATATGCATGCAAATGGTGGTTTTGGCAGAACGCGCGCGGGGATTTCTACCAAACGACGTGAAAAGCATGCCGATGCTGCTCTCTTTAGCACCCGCCCATGGATTTGTGCCAAAACGCGTTTTTAGCATGCACATGCATCTTTTGGTAGAGGCGGACGCAGTTTTCTGCAAAACCACACGATATGCATGCAAATGGTGCTTTTGGCAGAACGCGCGTGTGCATTTCTACCAAACGACGTGAAAAGCATGCCGATGCTGCTCTTTTTAGCACCCGCACATGGATTTGTGCCAAAACGCGTTTTAAGCATGCGCATGCATCTTTTGGTAGACGCGGACGCAGTTTTCTGCAAAACCACACGATATGCATGCAAATGGTGCTTTTCGCAGAACGCGCGCGTGGATTTCTACCAAACGACGTGAAAAGCATGCCGATGCTGCTCTTTTTAACATCCGCACATGGATTTGTGCCAAAACGCGTTTTCAGCATGCGCATGCATCTTTTGGTAGACGCGGACGCAGTTTTCTGCAAAACCACACGATATGCATGCAAATGGTGCTTTTCGCAGAACGCGCGCGTGGATTTCTACCAAACGACGTGAAAAGCATGCCGATGCTGCTCTTTTTAACATCCGCACATGGATTTGTGCCAAAGCGCGTTTTAAGCATGCGCATGCATCTTTTGGTAGACGCGGACGCAGTTTTCTGCAAAACCACACGATAGGCATGCAAATGGTGCTTTTGGCAGAACGCGCGCGTGGATTTCTACCAAACGACGTGAAAAGCATGCCGATGCTGCTCTTTTTAGCACCCGCACAAGGATTTGTGCCAAAACGCGTTTTTAGCATGCACATGCATCTTTTGGTAGACGCGGACGCAGTTTTCTGCAAAACCACACGATATGCATGCAAATGGTGCTTTTGGCAGAACGCGCGTGTGGATTTCTACCAAACGACGTGAAAAGCATGCCGATGCTGCTCTTTTTAGCACCCGCACATGGATTTGTGCCAAAACGCGTTTTAAGCATGCGCATGAATCTTTTGGTAGACGCGGACGCAGTTTTCTGCAAAACCACACGATATGCATGCAAATGGTGCTTTTGGCAGAACGCGCGCGTGGATTTCTACCAAACGACGTGAAAAGCATGCCGATGCTGCTCTTTTTAACATCCGCACATGGATTTGTGCCAAAGCGCGTTTTAAGCATGCGCATGCATCTTTTGGTAGACGCGGACGCAGTTTTCTGCAAAACCACACGATAGGCATGCAAATGGCGCTTTTGGCAGAACGCGCGCGTGGATTTCTACCAAACGACGTGAAAAGCATGCCGATGCTGCTCTTTTTAACATCCGCACATGGATTTGTGCCAAAGCGCGTTTTAAGCATGCGCATGCATCTTTTGGTAGACGCGGACGCAGTTTTCTGCAAAACCACACGATAGGCATGCAAATGGTGCTTTTGGCAGAACGCGCGCGTGGATTTCTACCAAACGACGTGAAAAGCATGCCGATGCTGCTCTTTTTAGCACCCGCACATGGATTTGTGCCAAAACGCGTTTTTAACATGCACATGCATCTTTTGGTAGACGCGGACGCAGTTTTCTGCAAAACCACACGATATGCATGCAAATGGTGCTTTTGGCAGAACGCGCGTGTGGATTTCTACCAAACGACGTGAAAAGCATGCCGATGCTGCTCTTTTTAGCACCCGCACATGGATTTCTGCCAAAACGCGTTTTAAGCATGCGCATGCATCTTTTGGTAGACGCGGACGCAGTTTTCTGCAAAACCACACGATATGCATGCAAATGGTGCTTTTGGCAGAACGCGCGCGTGGATTTCTACCAAACGACGTGAAGAGCATGCCGATGCTGCTCTTTTTAACATCCGCACATGGATTTGTGCCAAAACGCGTTTTAAGCATGCGCATGCATCTTTTAGTAGACGCGGACGCAGTTTTCTGCAAAACCACACGATATGCATGCAAATGGTGCTTTTGGCAGAACGCGCGCGTGGATTTCTACCAAACGACGTGAAAAGCATGCCGATGCTGCTCTTTTTAACATCCGCACATGGATTTGTGCCAAAGCGCGTTTTAAGCATGCGCATGCATCTTTTGGTAGACGCGGACGCAGTTTTCTGCAAAACCACACGATATGCATGCAAATGGTGCTTTTGGCAGAACGCGCGCGTGGATTTCTACCAAACGACGTGAAAAGCATGCCGATGCTGCTCTTTTTAACATCCGCACATGGATTTGTGCCAAAGCGCGTTTTAAGCATGCGCATGCATCTTTTGGTAGACGCGGACGCAGTTTTCTGCAAAACCACACGATATGCATGCAAATGGTGCTTTTGGCAGAACGCGCGCGTGGATTTCTACCAAACGACGTGAAAAGCATGCCGATGCTGCTCTTTTTAGCACCCGCCCATGGATTTGTGCCAAAACGCGTTTTTAGCATGCACATGCATCTTTTGGTAGAGGCGGACGCAGTTTTCTGCAAAACCACACGATATGCATGCAAATGGTGCTTTTGGCAGAACGCGCGTGTGGATTTCTACCAAACGACGTGAAAAGCATGCCGATGCTGCTCTTTTTAGCACCCGCACATGGATTTGTGCCAAAACGCGTTTTAAGCATGCGCATGCATCTTTTGGTAGACGCGGACGCAGTTTTCTGCAAAACCACACGATATGCATGCAAATGGTGCTTTTGGCAGAACGCGCGCGTGGATTTCTACCAAACGACGTGAAAAGCATGCCGATGCTGCTCTTTTTAGCACCCGCCCATGGATTTGTGCCAAAACGCGTTTTTAGCATGCACATGCATCTTTTGGTAGAGGCGGACGCAGTTTTCTGCAAAACCACACGATATGCATGCAAATGGTGCTTTTGGCAGAACGCGCGTGTGGATTTCTACCAAACGACGTGAAAAGCATGCCGATGCTGCTCTTTTTAGCACCCGCACATGGATTTGTGCCAAAACGCGTTTTAAGCATGCGCATGCATCTTTTGGTAGACGCGGACGCAGTTTTCTGCAAAACCACACGATATGCATGCAAATGGTGCTTTTCGCAGAACGCGCGCGTGGATTTCTACCAAACGACGTGAAAAGCATGCCGATGCTGCTCTTTTTAACATCCGCACATGGATTTGTGCCAAAACGCGTTTTCAGCATGCGCATGCATCTTTTGGTAGACGCGGACGCAGTTTTCTGCAAAACCACACGATATGCATGCAAATGGTGCTTTTCGCAGAACGCGCGCGTGGATTTCTACCAAACGACGTGAAAAGCATGCCGATGCTGCTCTTTTTAACATCCGCACATGGATTTGTGCCATAGCGCGTTTTAAGCATGCGCATGCATCTTTTGGTAGACGCGGACGCAGTTTTCTGCAAAACCACACGATAGGCATGCAAATGGTGCTTTTGGCAGAACGCGCGTGTGGATTTCTACCAAACGACGTGAAAAGCATGCCGATGCTGCTCTTTTTAGCACCCGCACATTGATTTGTGCCAAAACGCGTTTTAAGCATGCGCATGCATCTTTTGGTAGACGCGGACGCAGTTTTCTGCAAAACCACACGATATGCATGCAAATGGTGCTTTTGGCAGAACGCGCGCGTGGATTTCTACCAAACGACGTGAAAAGCATGCCGATGCTGCTCTTTTTAGCACCCGCACATGGATTTGTGCCAAAACGCGTTTTAAGCATGCGCATGCATCTTTTGGTAGACGCGGACGCAGTTTTCTGCAAAACCACACGATATGCATGCAAATGGTGCTTTTCGCAGAACGCGCGCGTGGATTTCTACCAAACGACGTGAAAAGCATGCCGATGCTGCTCTTTTTAACATCCGCACATGGATTTGTGCCAAAACGCGTTTTCAGCATGCGCATGCATCTTTTGGTAGACGCGGACGCAGTTTTGCAAAACCACACGATATGCATGCAAATGGTGCTTTTCGCAGAACGCGCGTGGATTTCTACCAAACGACGTGAAAAGCATGCCGATGCTGCTCTTTTTAACATCCGCACATGGATTTGTGCCATAGCGCGTTTTAAGCATGCGCATGCATCTTTTGGTAGACGCGGACGCAGTTTTCTGCAAAACCACACGATAGGCATGCAAATGGTGCTTTTGGCAGAACGCGTGTGTGGATTTCTACCAAACGACGTGAAAAGCATGCCGATGCTGCTCTTTTTAGCACCCGCACATTGATTTGTGCCAAAACGCGTTTTAAGCATGCGCATGCATCTTTTGGTAGACGCGGACGCAGTTTTCTGCAAAACCACACGATATGCATGCAAATGGTGCTTTTGGCAGAACGCGCGCGTGGATTTCTACCAAACGACGTGAAAAGCATGCCGATGCTGCTCTTTTTAACATCCGCACATGGATTTGTGCCAAAACGCGTTTTAAGCATGCGCATGCATCTTTTGGTAGACGCGGACGCAGTTTTCTGCAAAACCACACGATAGGCATGCAAATGGTGCTTTTGGCAGAACGCGCGCGTGGATTTCTACCAAACGACGTGAAAAGCATGCCGATGCTGCTCTTTTTAGCACCCGCACATGGATTTGTGCCAAAACGCGTTTTAAGCATGCGCATGCATCTTTTGGTAGACGCGGACGCAGTTTTCTGCAAAACCACACGATATGCATGCAAATGGTGCTTTTCGCAGAACGCGCGCGTGGATTTCTCCCAAACGACGTGAAAAGCATGCCGATGCTGCTCTTTTTAACATCCGCACATGGATTTGTGCCAAAACGCGTTTTCAGCCTGCGCATGCATCTTTTGGTAGACGCGGACGCAGTTTTCTGCAAAACCACACGATATGCATGCAAGTGGTGCTTTTGGCAGAACGCGCGCGTGGATTTCTACCAAACGACGTGAAAAGCATGCCGATGCTGCTTTTTTAACATCCGCACATGGATTTGTGCCATAGCGCGTTTTAAGCATGCGCATGCATCTTTTGGTATACGCGGACGCAGTTTTCTGCAAAACCACACGATAGGCATGCAAATGGTGCTTTTGGCAGAACGCGCGTGTGGATTTCTACCAAACGACGTGAAAAGCATGCCGATGCTGCTCTTTTTAGCACCCGCACATGGATTTGTGCCAAAACGCGTTTTAAGCATGCGCATGCATCTTTTGGTAGACGCGGACGCAGTTTTCTGCAAAACCACACGATATGCATGCAAATGGTGCTTTTCGCAGAACGCGCGCGTGGATTTCTACCAAACGACGTGAAAAGCATGCCGATGCTGCTCTTTTTAACATCCGCACATGGATTTGTGCCAAAACGCGTTTTCAGCATGCGCATGCATCTTTTGGTAGACGCGGACGCAGTTTTCTGCAAAACCACACGATATGCATGCAAATGGTGCTTTTCGCAGAACGCGCGCGTGGATTTCTACCAAACGACGTGAAAAGCATGCCGATGCTGCTTTTTTAACATCCGCACATGGATTTGTGCCATAGCGCGTTTTAAGCATGCGCATGCATCTTTTGGTAGACGCGGACGCAGTTTTCTGCAAAACCACACGATAGGCATGCAAATGGTGCTTTTGGCAGAACGCGCGTGTGGATTTCTACCAAACGACGTGAAAAGCATGCCGATGCTGCTCTTTTTAGCACCCGCACATGGATTTGTGCCAAAACGCGTTTTAAGCATGCGCATGCATCTTTTGGTAGACGCGGACGCAGTTTTCTGCAAAACCATACGATATGCATGCAAATGGTGCTTTTGGCAGAACGCGCGCGTGGATTTCTACCAAACGACGTGAAAAGCATGCCGATGCTGCTCTTTTTAACATCCGCACATGGATTTGTGCCAAAACGCGTTTTAAGCATGCGCATGCATCTTTTGGTAGACGCGGACGCAGTTTTCTGCAAAACCACACGATAGGCATGCAAATGGTGCTTTTGGCAGAACGCGCGCGTGGATTTCTACCAACCGACGTGAAAAGCATGCCGATGCTGCTCTTTTTAGCACCCGCACATGGATTTGTGCCAAAACGCGTTTTTAGCATGCACATGCATCTTTTGGTAGACGCGGACGCAGTTTTCTGCAAAACCACACGATATGCATGCAAATGGTGCTTTTGGCAGAACGCGCGTGTGGATTTCTACCAAACGACGTGAAAAGCATGCCGATGCTGCTCTTTTTAGCACCCGCACATGGATTTGTGCCAAAACGCGTTTTTAGCATGCACATGCATCTTTTGGTAGACGCGGACGCAGTTTTCTGCAAAACCACACGATATGCATGCAAATGGTGCTTTTGGCAGAACGCGCGTGTGGATTTCTACCAAACGACGTGAAAAGCATGCCGATGCTGCTCTTTTTAGCACCCGCACATGGATTTGTGCCGAAACGCGTTTTAAGCATGTGCATGCATCTTTTGGTAGACGCGGACGCAGTTTTCTGCAAAACCACACGATATGCATGCAAATGGTGCTTTTGGCAGAACGCGCGCGTGGATTTCTACCAAACGACATCAAAAGCATGCCGATGCTGCTCTTTTTAACATCCGCACATGGATTTGTGCCAAAACGCGTTTTAAGCATGCGCATGCATCTTTTGGTAGACGCGGACGCAGTTTTCTGCAAAACCACACGATATGCATGCAAATGGTGCTTTTGGCAGAACGCGCGCGTGGATTTCTACCAAACGACGTGAAAAGCATGCCGATGCTGCTCTTTTTAGCACCCGCACATGGATTTGTGCCAAAACGCGTTTTAAGCATGCGCATGCATCTTTTGGTAGACGCGGACGCAGTTTTCTGCAAAACCACACGATATGCATGCAAATGGTGGTTTTGGCAGAACGCGCGCGTGGATTTCTACCAAACGACGTGAAAAGCATGCCGATGCTGCTCTTTTTAGCACCCGCACATGGATTTGTGGCAAAACGCGTTTTTAGCATGCACATGCATCTTTTGATAGACGCGGACGCAGTTTTCTGCAAAACCACACGATATGCATGCAAATGGTGCTTTTGGCAGAACGCGCGCGTGGATTTCTACCAAACGACGTGAAAAGCATGCCGATGCTGCTCTTTTTAACATCCGCACATGGATTTGTGCCAAAGCGCGTTTTAAGCATGCGCATGCATCTTTTGGTAGACGCGGACGCAGTTTTCTGCAAAACCACACGATAGGCATGCAAATGGTGCTTTTGGCAGAACGCGCGCGTGGATTTCTACCAAACGACGTGAAAAGCATGCCGATGCTGCTCTTTTTAGCACCCGCACATGGATTTGTGCCAAAACGCGTTTTAAGCATGCGCATGCATCTTTTGGTAGACGCGGACGCAGTTTTCTGCAAAACCACACGATATGCATGCAAATGGTGCTTTTGGCAGAACGCGCGCGTGGATTTCTACCAAACGACGTGAAAAGCATGCCGATGCTGCTCTTTTTAACATCCGCACATGGATTTGTGCCAAAGCGCGTTTTAAGCATGCGCATGCATCTTTTGGTAGACGCGGACGCAGTTTTCTGCAAAACCACACGATAGGCATGCAAATGGCGCTTTTGGCAAATCGCGCGCGTGGATTTCTACCAAACGACGTGAAAAGCATGCCGATGCTGCTCTTTTTAACATCCGCACATGGATTTGTGCCAAATTGCGTTTTAAGCATGCGCATGCATCTTTTGGTAGACGCGGACGCAGTTTTCTGCAAAACCACACGATAGGCATGCAAATGGTGCTTTTGGCAGAACGCGCGCGTGGATTTCTACCAAACGACGTGAAAAGCATGCCGATGCTGCTCTTTTTAGCACCCGCACATGGATTTGTGCCAAAACGCGTTTTTAACATGCACATGCATCTTTTGGTAGACGCGGACGCAGTTTTCTGCAAAACCACACGATATGCATGCAAATGGTGCTTTTGGCAGAACGCGCGTGTGGATTTCTACCAAACGACGTGAAAAGCATGCCGATGCTGCTCTTTTTAGCACCCGCACATGGATTTGTGCCAAAACGCGTTTTAAGCATGCGCATGCATCTTTTGGTAGACGCGGACGCAGTTTTCTGCAAAACCACACGATATGCATGCAAATGGTGCTTTTGGCAGAACGCGCGCGTGGATTTCTACCAAACGACGTGAAGAGCATGCCGATGCTGCTCTTTTTAACATCCGCACATGGATTTGTGCCAAAACGCGTTTTAAGCATGCGCATGCATCTTTTGGTAGACGCGGACGCAGTTTTCTGCAAAACCACACGATATGCATGCAAATGGTGCTTTTGGCAGAACGCGCGCGTGGATTTCTACCAAACGACGTGAAAAGCATGCCGATGCTGCTCTTTTTAGCACCCGCACATGGATTTGTGCCAAAGCGCGTTTTAAGCATGCGCATGCATCTTTTGGTAGACGCGGACGCAGTTTTCTGCAAAACCACACGATAGGCATGCAAATGGTGCTTTTGGCAGAACGCGCGTGTGGATTTCTACCAAACGACGTGAAAAGCATGCCGATGCTGCTCTTTTTAGCACCCGCACATGGATTTGTGCCAAAACGCGTTTTAAGCATGCGCATGCATCTTTTGGTAGACGCGGACGCAGTTTTCTGCAAAACCACACGATATGCATGCAAATGGTGGTTTTGGCAGAACGCGCGCGTGGATTTCTACCAAACGACGTGAAAAGCATGCCGATGCTGCTCTTTTTAGCACCCGCCCATGGATTTGTGCCAAAACGCGTTTTTAGCATGCACATGCATCTTTTGGTAGAGGCGGACGCAGTTTTCTGCAAAACCACACGATAGGCATGCAAATGGTGCTTTTGGCAGAACGCGCGTGTGGATTTCTACCAAACGACGTGAAAAGCATGCCGATGCTGCTCTTTTTAACATCCGCACATGGATTTGTGCCAAAGCGCGTTTTAAGCATGCGCATGCATCTTTTGGTAGACGCGGACGCAGTTTTCTGCAAAACCACACGATATGCATGCAAATGGTGCTTTTGACAGAACGCGCGCGTGGATTTCTACCAAACGACGTGAAGAGCATGCCGATGCTGCTCTTTTTAACATCCGCACATGGATTTGTGCCAAAACGCGTTTTAAGCATGCGCATGCATCTTTTGGTAGACGCGGACGCAGTTTTCTGCAAAACCACACGATATGCATGCAAATGGTGCTTTTGGCAGAACGCGCGCGTGGATTTCTACCAAACGACGTGAAAAGCATGCCGATGCTGCTCTTTTTAACATCCGCACATGGATTTGTGCCAAAGCGCGTTTTAAGCATGCGCATGCATCTTTTGGTAGACGCGGACGCAGTTTTCTGCAAAACCACACGATATGCATGCAAATGGTGCTTTTGGCAGAACGCGCGTGTGGATTTCTACCAAACGACGTGAAAAGCATGCCGATGCTGCTCTTTTTAGCACCCGCACATGGATTTGTGCCAAAACGCGTTTTAAGCATGCGCATGCATCTTTTGGTAGACGCGGACGCAGTTTTCTGCAAAACCACACGATATGCATGCAAATGGTGCTTTTGGCAGAACGCGCGCGTGGATTTCTACCAAACGACGTGAAGAGCATGCCGATGCTGCTCTTTTTAACATCCGCACATGGATTTGTGCCAAAACGCGTTTTAAGCATGCGCATGCATCTTTTGGTAGACGCGGACGCAGTTTTCTGCAAAACCACACGATATGCATGCAAATGGTGCTTTTGGCAGAACGCGCGCGTGGATTTCTACCAAACGACGTGAAAAGCATGCCGATGCTGCTCTTTTTAACATCCGCACATGGATTTGTGCCAAAGCGCGTTTTAAGCATGCGCATGCATCTTTTGGTAGACGCGGACGCAGTTTTCTGCAAAACCACACGATATGCATGCAAATGGTGCTTTTGGCAGAACGCGCGCGTGGATTTCTACCAAACGACGTGAAAAGCATGCCGATGCTGCTCTTTTTAACATCCGCACATGGATTTGTGCCAAAGCGCGTTTTAAGCATGCGCATGCATCTTTTGGTAGACGCGGACGCAGTTTTCTGCAAAACCACACGATAGGCATGCAAATGGTGCTTTTGGCAGAACGCGCGTGTGGATTTCTACCAAACGACGTGAAAAGCATGCCGATGCTGCTCTTTTTAGCACCCGCACATGGATTTGTGCCAAAACGCGTTTTAAGCATGCGCATGCATCTTTTGGTAGGCGCGGACGCAGTTTTCTGCAAAACCACACGATATGCATGCAAATGGTGGTTTTGGCAGAACGCGCGCGTGGATTTCTACCAAACGACGTGAAAAGCATGCCGATGCTGCTCTTTTTAGCACCCGCCCATGGATTTGTGCCAAAACGCGTTTTTAGCATGCACATGCATCTTTTGGTAGAGGCGGACGCAGTTTTCTGCAAAACCACACGATATGCATGCAAATGGTGCTTTTGGCAGAACGCGCTTGTGGATTTCTACCAAACGACGTGAAAAGCATGCCGATGCTGCTCTTTTTAGCACCCGCACATGGATTTGTGCCAAAACGCGTTTTAAGCATGCGCATGCATCTTTTGGTAGACGCGGACGCAGTTTTCTGCAAACCCACACGATATGCATGCAAATGGTGCTTTTCGCAGAACGCGCGCGTGGATTTCTACCAAACGACGTGAAAAGCATGCCGATGCTGCTCTTTTTAACATCCGCACATGGATTTGTGCCAAAACGCGTTTTCAGCATGCGCATGCATCTTTTGGTAGACGCGGACGCAGTTTTCTGCAAAACCACACGATATGCATGCAAATGGTGCTTTTCGCAGAACGCGCGCGTGGATTTCTACCAAACGACGTGAAAAGCATGCCGATGCTGCTCTTTTTAACATCCGCACATGGATTTGTGCCATAGCGCGTTTTAAGCATGCGCATGCATCTTTTGGTAGACGCGTACGCAGTTTTCTGCAAAACCACACGATAACCATGCAAATGGTGCTTTTGGCAGAACGCGCGCGTGGATTTCTACCAAACGACGTGAAAAGTATGCCGATGCTGCTCTTTTTAGCACCCGCACATGGATTTGTGCCAAAACGCGTTTTTAGCATGCACATGCATCTTTTGGTAGACGCGGACGCAGTTTTCTGCAAAACCACACGATATGCATGCAAATGGTGCTTTTGGCAGAACGCGCGTGTGGAATTCTACCAAACGACGTGAAAAGCATGCCGATGCTGCTCTTTTTAGCACCCGCACATGGATTTGTGCCAAAACGCGTTTTTAGCATGCACATGCATCTTTTGGTAGACGCGGACGCAGTTTTCTGCAAAACCACACGATATGCATGCAAATGGTGCTTTTGGCAGAACGCGCGTGTGGATTTCTACCAAACGACGTGAAAAGCATGCCGATGCTGCTCTTTTTAGCACCCGCACATGGATTTGTGCCAAAACGCGTTTTAAGCATGCGCACGCATCTTTTGGTAGACGCGGACGCAGTTTTCTGCAAAACCACACGATATGCATGCAAATGGTGCTTTTCGCAGAACGCGCGCGTGGATTTCTACCAAACGAAGTGAAAAGCATGCCGATGCTGCTCTTTTTAACATCCGCACATGGATTTGTGCCAAAACGCGTTTTAAGCATGCGCATGCATCTTTTGGTAGACGCGGACGCAGTTTTCTGCAAAACCACACGATAGGCATGCAAATGGTGCTTTTGGCAGAACGCGCGCGTGGATTTCTACCAACCGACGTGAAAAGCATGCCGATGCTGCTCTTTTTAGCACCCGCACATGGATTTGTGCCAAAACGCGTTTTTAGCATGCACATGCATCTTTGGTAGACGCGGACGCAGTTTTCTGCAAAACCACACGATATGCATGCAAATGGTGCTTTTGGCAGAACGCGCGTGTGGATTTCTACCAAACGACGTGAAAAGCATGCCGATGCTGCTCTTTTTAGCACCCGCACATGGATTTGTGCCAAAACGCGTTTTTAACATGCACATGCATCTTTTGGTAGACGCGGCCGCAGTTTTCTGCAAAACCACACGATATGCATGCAAATGGTGCTTTTGGCAGAACGCGCGTGTGGATTTCTACCAAACGACGTGAAAAGCATGCCGATGCTGCTCTTTTTAGTACCCGCACATGGATTTGTGCCAAAACGCGTTTTAAGCATGCGCATGCATCTTTTGGTAGACGCGGACGCAGTTTTCTGCAAAACCACACGATATGCATGCAAATGGTGCTTTTGGCAGAACGCGCGCGTGGATTTCTACCAAACGACGTGAAGAGCATGCCGATGCTGCTCTTTTTAACATCCGCACATGGATTTGTGCCAAAACGCGTTTTAAGCATGCGCATGCATCTTTTGGTAGACGCGGACGCAGTTTTCTGCAAAACCACACGATATGCATGCAAATGGTGCTTTTGGCAGAACGCGCGCGTGGATTTCTACCAAACGACGTGAAAAGCATGCCGATGCTGCTCTTTTTAGCACCCGCACATGGATTTGTGCCAAAGCGCGTTTTAAGCATGCGCAAGCATCTTTGGTAGACGCGGACGCAGTTTTCTGCAAAACCACACGATAGGCATGCAAATGGTGCTTTTGGCAGAACGCGCGTGTGGATTTCTACCAAACGACGTGAAAAGCATGCCGATGCTGCTCTTTTTAGCACCCGCACATGGATTTGTGCCAAAACGCGTTTTAAGCATGCGCATGCATCTTTTGGTAGACGCGGACGCAGTTTTCTGCAAAACCACACGATATGCATGCAAATGGTGGTTTTGGCAGAACGCGCGCGTGGATTTCTACCAAACGACGTGAAAAGCATGCCGATGCTGCTCTTTTAGCACCCGCCCATGGATTTGTGCCAAAACGCGTTTTTAGCATGCACATGCATCTTTTGGTAGAGGCGGACGCAGTTTTCTGCAAAACCACACGATATGCATGCAAATGGTGCTTTTGGCAGAACGCGCGTGTGGATTTCTACCAAACGACGTGAAAAGCATGCCGATGCTGCTCTTTTTAACATCCGCACATGGATTTGTGCCAAAGCGCGTTTTAAGCATGCGCATGCATCTTTTGGTAGACGCGGACGCAGTTTTCTGCAAAACCACACGATATGCATGCAAATGGTGCTTTTGGCAGAACGCGCGTGTGGATTTCTACCAAACGACGTGAAAAGCATGCCGATGCTGCTCTTTTTAGCACCCGCACATGGATTTGTGCCAAAACGCGTTTTAAGCATGCGCATGCATCTTTTGGTAGACGCGGACGCAGTTTTCTGCAAAACCACACGATATGCATGCAAATGGTGCTTTTGGCAGAACGCGCGCGTGGATTTCTACCAAACGACGTGAAGAGCATGCTGATGCTGCTCTTTTTAACATCCGCACATGGATTTGTGCCAAAACGCGTTTTAAGCATGCGCATGCATCTTTTGGTAGACGCGGACGCAGTTTTCTGCAAAACCACACGATATGCATGCAAATGGTGCTTTTGGCAGAACGCGCGCGTGGATTTCTACCAAACGACGTGAAAAGCATGCCGATGCTGCTCTTTTTAACATCCGCACATGGATTTGTGCCAAAGCGCGTTTTAAGCATGCGCATGCATCTTTTGGTAGACGCGGACGCAGTTTTCTGCAAAACCACACGATATGCATGCAAATGGTGCTTTTGGCAGAACGCGCGTGTGGATTTCTACCAAACGACGTGAAAAGCATGCCGATGCTGCTCTTTTTAGCACCCGCACATGGATTTGTGCCAAAACGCGTTTTTAAGCATGCGCATGCATCTTTTGGTAGACGCGGACGCAGTTTTCTGCAAAACCACACGATATGCATGCAAATGGTGCTTTTGGCAGAACGCGCGCGTGGATTTCTACCAAACGACGTGAAGAGCATGCCGATGCTGCTCTTTTTAACATCCGCACATGGATTTGTGCCAAAACGCGTTTTAAGCATGCGCATGCATCTTTTGGTAGACGCGGACGCAGTTTTCTGCAAAACCACACGATATGCATGCAAATGGTGCTTTTGGCAGAACGCGCGCGTGGATTTCTACCAAACGACGTGAAAAGCATGCCGATGCTGCTCTTTTTAACATCCGCACATGGATTTGTGCCAAAGCGCGTTTTAAGCATGCGCATGCATCTTTTGGTAGACGCGGACGCAGTTTTCTGCAAAACCACACGATATGCATGCAAATGGTGCTTTTGGCAGAACGCGCGCGTGGATTTCTACCAAACGACGTGAAAAGCATGCCGATGCTGCTCTTTTTAACATCCGCACATGGATTTGTGCCAAAGCGCGTTTTAAGCATGCGCATGCATCTTTTGGTAGACGCGGACGCAGTTTTCTGCAAAACCACACGATAGGCATGCAAATGGTGCTTTTGGCAGAACGCGCGTGTGGATTTCTACCAAACGACGTGAAAAGCATGCCGATGCTGCTCTTTTTAGCACCCGCACATGGATTTGTGCCAAAACGCGTTTTAAGCATGCGCATGCATCTTTTGGTAGACGCGGACGCAGTTTTCTGCAAAACCACACGATATGCATGCAAATGGTGGTTTTGGCAGAACGCGCGCGTGGATTTCTACCAAACGACGTGAAAAGCATGCCGATGCTGCTCTTTTTAGCACCCGCCCATGGATTTGTGCCAAAACGCGTTTTTAGCATGCACATGCATCTTTTGGTAGAGGCGGACGCAGTTTTCTGCAAAACCACACGATATGCATGCAAATGGTGCTTTTGGCAGAACGCGCGTGTGGATTTCTACCAAACGACGTGAAAAGCATGCCGATGCTGCTCTTTTAAGCACCCGCACATGGATTTGTGCCAAAACGCGTTTTAAGCATGCGCATGCATCTTTTGGTAGACGCGGACGCAGTTTTCTGCAAAACCACACGATATGCATGCAAATGGTGCTTTTCGCAGAACTCACGCGTGGATTTCTACCAAACGACGTGAAAAGCATGCCGATGCTGCTCTTTTTAACATCCGCACATGGATTTGTGCCAAAACGCGTTTTCAGCATGCGCATGCATCTTTTGGTAGACGCGGACGCAGTTTTCTGCAAAACCACACGATATGCATGCAAATGGTGCTTTTCGCAGAACGCGCGCGTGGATTTCTACCAAACGACGTGAAAAGCATGCCGATGCTGCTCTTTTTAACATCCGCACATGGATTTGTGCC